>NW_008330298.1:2295592-2311360 GCF_000622305.1 Nannospalax galili
CAGGAAAACTGAGAAAGCCTAAGCAAGAGATGAAGGTCTATGCAGATTTTCTATGATATATAAAGGATGAGACAAAAATAATATACACATAATCTTAAAATTTCTAAGGTCATAGTTTAGTCAACTATCACTTAGTTTAAAGAACAAAACATATGTCTAATCAAGGTTTATCTGATAATGTTTAGTTTTTGCCCAAGCTTTATCTACATAGCACATGGTAATTAAAAGTACCAGACTGGTGGAACTAACCTACTTGGATGTTTAACAGCCAAACTTTGGGGCCAATATTAATATGGACAGAGGGACTTAAAGGACAGTTTTTGCTCCTTGCCCTCCAAGGTCCACTAAGTTGCAGGGGACTATGGAGCATCTCTCAAAATGTCCTCTAACTGTGGTGAGTCACCTGTCTTCCTGTACAGGTAGGCCATGGAGACCCCACCAGAAGGACTTGAACCAGTTTCCAGTCTACAAAAAGGAGGGTCAACACAGAGGAAACATTTCCTCCATGCTTCCAAGTGAAGCCAGCCATGGTCGAGCAGGACCTTTGATTTATCTGCACATAGATGGAACTGGTAAAAGAAAGGAGCCTGGGGCTCCTCCCAAGCCCATATGACCCCTGAGGAACAGATCCTCCAACGACCTGAAGAATAAAAATAGCTTGGTTTATTTGGACCAACTGTATAGTCTTAAACACCCAAAAAGAAAGTATAACCAAAGATTAAACCCATCAGTATATTTCTTTAAGAGTTCATCTTAAAGTCCATCTAAAATGTTATTTAGACAATTCTTTCTCATTGATGATTTGGTTTCTAAGAAGTAAGTGCTGCTGAGATGTAAGACTTCAAGTCTTGGTCTGCAATACTGTAGTGCCTACCTGTAGCTAAGGGAGATAACTCACTACTGTTTTAAAAAGACGGTTAAATTTGTTTCCTCCCCCTATCTAGAAGCCTTTGAGAGAGAACTGACACTGATTCTAGCCCCTCCAACCACTATCAAAGTGCCTAAAAGCAAATCCTGAGTCCATCATTCTCTAGTCCAGCCTTGGCATACAAAAGAAAAATTAGGAGGAACCCAATAGAGGGATGCTATTAGAAGCTCTCATCAGGTCAGTATTTTTAAATTTCAATTGTAAGGGGCTGGAGAGATGGCTCAGAGGTTAAGCTCACTGGCTGCTCTTGCAGAGAACCCAGGTTCAATTCCCAACACCCACATGGCATCTAACAATTGTCTGTAACTCCAGTTCCAGGGATCCAACTCTCTCTTCTGACCTCCGTGGTCATTGCACAACACGGGTGCATTTACACACATGCAGGCGATACATTCATACATACAAAATAAAAATAAAAAATAATATATGAGTACAAAACAAATCTCAACTTTAGCTCAATAAACCTAAAAAAATGTCTAAAAATCTAATCCATATTACTTGAATTAAAAATTGATGTAACATCTTTGGATTAGGAAATAGAAACACGCAGCAGGCCTGCCATAAATGATGCAGTAAAGTGAAAGAAGGTCCTTCTGTCACCTCAACTAAACCTTTGAATGATGGCCAAATTGGACAATTAAGAAAATAAAAATGACCTTTTTGGTGTTTTGATTTTTTTGTTTTTATGCGTATGCATGTTTTGTCTGCATGTATTTAAGTGTACCTGTGTGGTGCAATGTCTGTAGAGGCCAGAAGAGGGCATCAGATTCACTGGAACAGGAGTTACAGATGGTTGTCAGTGCTCTTTATTGCTGAGCCATCTCTCCAGCCCTATTTTTGTTTTTGTTTTCATTCTTGTTTTGCTTCAAGCTGGCCTGGAACTTGCTATATAGACCAAGCTGACCTGGATCTCCAAGAGATCTGCCTGTCTCTACCTCCAGACTGATGGGATTAAAGGCATGCACCACCATGCCCAGTTAAAAGTCACTTTTTTAAAAGAAAGTTGTTACACCAATAGTTGAAGAAAGTTGATTAGATGTTTGTTCAAAGAATTAAACCTGACACACATACTATTCAGTCTTTCTAGAAAAAAAACTTATAATACCTGAATCTGAGAAATACTTTAGAGTTTGTAAAGCACCTTGATACATGGCATCTCATTTTGGGGTATTAAAGAGTAACACTGGGGGCTGGAGAGATGGCTCAGCAGTTAAGAACACTGGTTGTTCTTGCAGAAGACACAAGTTTGAATCCCAGCACCCACACGGCAGCTAACAACTGTCTGTAACTCCAGTCCCAGGGGGTCCGACAGCCTCTTCTGACCTCCATGGGCATTGCATAACATGGATGCACTTACCTACATGCAGGCAATACATGGCATACACATAAAATAAAAATAAAATTTAAAAAAAACAGCAACACTAAGTGTTTCACTGCTATGTTCCCATGAAGCTACGTGGGAACTATGAGACAAACTCTGAGGCCAATGGTGAACTTGAACTTGGAACTGCCAAGCCCCAAGCTTCATTTTCTCCCCAAGTGATGCTTATGAGACGCATGATTAAGTCAGTCCAAGATAGCAGCAGATCAAACTAAGATTGATGATAAAGTTGTAGTGACCCCAAACCAAAGCAATTTTGGTAGAAGAAAACAGAATATAAATGTATAAACACAGTTGCATACATTTACCTTCATTCATATCTAATGTGGATGAAAAGAAATATCAGATTCTTTTCTATGGTCCATTATTAAAGACTTATTTTTACTATTTTATGTGTATAGGGAGATATGTGCAAGTGAGTGTAGGTGTCTGCAAAGACCAGAGGTGTCAGATCCCCCTGGAGCTAGAGTTATAAGAGGTTGTGAGCCACCTTACATGGATGCTGGGAATCAAAATGGGTCCTTTGCAAGACTAGTATGTATTTTTAATTGCTAAACCATCGCTGTAGCCCCTCTAGGGTCCATTTAATTTGAGCATGTCTCCGTGGTGATTGCTCCCCACAAAATTCTAGTATATAATATGTAATATCTTTCCTATCCCCAGTGCATACCATCTTTCCTATTTTAAGGCCTTTGCTCACTATATGCCCTTTGTCTCTGGTATGATTTTACATTCATATTCAGTCCATGATAAAGCAGTAATTTAAATTCTACCCAGAATAAGGACCATGTAAAAACTCCCCAATATATCGAAGCAGAAGTCATTACTCTGAGCGGATTTCTACTTCATGCTTTATAGCTCTCACTTACAGAATTGATTACATTCTCTTTTACATCATAGACTGGCCATCACTTACAGTCATAATTCTTAAGATCAGCCTTGTTCATCTGAAAACTGCCACAACAGCTGGCTGTATGCTGTGTTCCACATCCATAGTAAGTTCTCAGTGCTTTCAGTAAAGTACAGTCATGATAAAGAGTGCCACATAATTCCACAAAGCACTGATTCAAGAGGAAAGGCAGAGGTAGACAAGGAAAGCAAAACACTCCGAATAATAAAGTAGAATATGTTGTCCCCCATATTAGTTATGGATCTGCAGAGAAGCAAAGGAATAAGAGATTTTATACACATGGAAGAAAGAAACTGATTTTAATGAATTGTGAATGCCAACAAGCCTGAAACCCAAGAAAGAGTTGCTTCTGAAGCTCTGACCTGAAGACATGTTGTTGTTGTTCTTGTTCTTGTTGTTGATGTTGTTGTTGTTGTTTCAAAGGGAAGGATCATTATTTTTCTAATAATATCTTCCAGTCACTGGATAAAGCTGTTATCCAGATGTCAGGGTCAAAGCCTGGGCTCCAATAGCCCTAAAAATAGGTTTAGTCACCCATCTACAATACATCAAATCAAATAGACAAGTAGTAATGAAAAACAGAGAAACATGCTTTTTTCCATGTGACCAGTTTAAGAAGAATAAAAAAGAAATCCAGTAACACTCCGCTAACACATACACACACACACACACACACACACACACACACACACACACACACACCAATTCTATCTTCAGAATCCTCACTTGAGGTTTAGGTTTAAATTGAAAGCAAGAAGTATGCATAACTCAGCAGTCCTGGTGAAGGTATGGTCCTGACCATCACTCACCCTTCATTGTCTGAGCTCCAGTCTGTCCTACAAGGTGCTCTGACAAGTTATAAGAACTGTGTGAAATCTCCTGCTGGGATAAAAGTCCTTCTTCCAGTTGGCATCAAAACTTTAGCCTTTTCCTTCCTACAGCATGAAATTCTTAGGGAAATACCAGATCCTTCAGGACCATTGCTTCAACAGTCTGACAGCCGCCTTTTCAGAATATCGTCAAGACCACTCACAACAGGAAAGATAATTTACTCAATCTATTGATTTAAATATTAATCTCTTCATAGACTGTATTTGACAACACAGGCAAGTTCGCAACTAAAATTAACTATCACACCCAGTCTTCTCTAAACACTACTTCCCATTTCTCTTCCTCACAGTCACGCTCCCTAGTACATCTACTACCGTGGGAGACATCTCCTTCAGAGATAAGCGGTTTTGCCTAAGATAAGCCATACAAACTCCTGCTAAATTCTAGCTACATGATAAATTCCAATTTTATATTACAATTGATTAGTTTATATATGCAGCTGTGCTTTAAAAATCTGTTTTAGAAGGGTAAATTTCTAAATATGCCTTATCCTGGAACACGCAAAACTGTATCCACTCTAAACAAGCTACAAGTAACCTCAACTGAAACTGAAATTTCAAAACATCAATACAGAAAGAAGAGAAAAAAATGGCTGTGAAATAAAATTCTAACTACTACAATTACTGATGCTGAAATTCATCCATAATGCTCAAATAAAGACAAAAATAGAAACTTTTAACTATTTTTATTTTTTTGGTCTTTTTGAGACAGGGTCTCCCTGTAGCCCCAGCTGTCCTGGAACTCACTATGTAGACCAGGCTGGCCTTGAACTCACAGAGATCCACCTGCCTCTATCTCCCAAGTGCTGGGACTACAGGCATGCGCCACCACGCCCAGCTAACTTTTAACTATTTTAATGAAGCATTTTCCATGAATATATTGTGAGGCACAAACTAGCAGACTAGCCACCAAATAATGAACTTTTGGTAAGACATATACACATCTAAGTTAGACTGTTTCTGGTAGAAAGAAAATCATAATTAAATATAGTGATTCAATCAGTATTAACAGAGTATCTATTATTACTGTTAGGTACTGTTGACAGTGAAAACATGCCTTCCATGAATATGACTGGTATCAGAATAAAACAATGCATTGAGTGGAAGAGCCATCATCAATCGAAATTATCAAGGTATGCTCAAAGCTAAATGCAAGCTAATGAGGATGCTTAGTGCATTTTTGCATGGCATCTCTGGAGCTTAACACTGACGGCTGTTCTCTAGTTTAGCAAGGCTGTTCTCTAGTTTAGCAAATCTTCCTCGGCTTCTTACCCTATTCGCTTCAGAACTCTTGGTTTTCTCAAACTGCTTCTTTTAGTCTCCTTTTCCTCTGCACAACTCTATCTGCAATTCTGATGGTTCCTTTAACCATGTCTTGTATTTCTTCCTCTCTCACTTTATATAAACTCCTTATGCAGTCAACGATGCACATCCCTTTTGATTTCAACTACTATCTACTTAATCACTTCTAAAACACATTTGTTTGAACATTTTTATTATGTTATTATGGCAAGGAACAAATAACAGAAATGTTAAGCCTCTTTTGTTATCTAGGACCATCTATTCAACTATTTACTAAGTATATTGCATGGCACACAAATGTGTCTTGATTTTTCTTTTTGTCTTACTGTGAAAATGTGCCAAGGGTCTCTAACAAACCAAGTAAGTGCTCTATCAGTGAGCTCTACTCTAAGCCCAGTCTCTTGCTTATAATATGTCCAGTTTTTAACTGCTCACACTAGCTAAAACACATAATCTTTCCTCTCACCTTCTTGCAGTCTCTGGCATTGGCAAAAAAGATAAAATACTTTGTCTACCAAGGAATACATGTCAGAAACTTAAGCTTCTGCCTTTTCTATCTCTATTTTCTTCCTCCTTCATCCATTCAAGCCATGAAGCCTTTGACTGCATTTCAAATTCACCCTTCCTTCTCTCTCCTCTTTATTAGCTCTTAGCTTGCATTAGTCTGCTAACCTCCTGGTCTCAAGGCCTGTCTCCTTTCAGTTTGTTCTACAAACTGCACTCTGATAAATGCTGCTATAATGCTATTCTCAAGTCAGTCTTCAGTTGAAAAAAATACTTCTGGAACTGGGGAGATGGCTCAGTAGTTAAGAGTGCTTACTGCTCTTCCAGAGGACCCAAGTTCAGTTCCTAGCACCCGTATCAAGTGGCCCACAACAGCCTGTAGCTCTAGCTTCAGGGGGATCCAACGCCCTCTTCTGGCCTTTGCAGGCACCCACACACATGGTGCACCACACAGGCACACACATAGATACAAATCTATAAAAAAATTTAAAATCTTTATTTTTATGTGTATGAGTGTTTTGCCTACATATATCTAAGTGCAGCTGAGTCCTACAGTGCCTACTGAGGTCAGAAGATGGTGTCAGATCCCCTGGAACTGGAGTTATATATGGTTATAAGCTGCCATGTGGATGCTGGAAACCAAACCTGGGTTGTCTAGAAGAGCATTCAGAGCTCTTAACCACCGAACCATCTCTCTATCCCCTAAATCTTTTTTTCATATATAGTAGTTGTGGATGCAGAGATTTTATATGGAATTTAAAATCTGAGAACAAGTTCCTTAAAAATCACCACTGGAAAATGTCTATCATCTTCATAAACTCATTCACCTGCTTGAAAAATCTGTTTTACTTTCCATGTTGGTAAAGTATATCTGTCCCAACCCAGATCACTCATCAAGTAGTGGTATAATCCAAAGGTGCTGAAACTTTCATGGAAAATGCTCAGGGAGTTTGTATCATAAGTAAAGAAAGGGCTATTTACTAAGCAAATTACTGGTAGAACCCTTAGAGCTGGATAAAGCTACCAGTTGTTAAACTGGTTGGAATACATATGAATATCTACTGCCAAATCAGACTCATAAATATGCATTCAAAGAGATTCTGGATCCTTTGAGAACTAGTTTTTTCTCTACCGAGGAGGGCTGACAGATTTATGTTCAGGCATTTACTTCACAAACAAGCCCCTAGAACCAACATTTCAAGTGAAGTCATAATACCCCTTTGTATCAAGGAGACTTGTAAGAAGGAACAGTTTTACAGCCATTTATACAGACAGAACATTCTAGTAACTCAGAAGATACCAAGGTCTATGACACTAATGAGACTCCTAAATGGGGAGGGGCAGAAAAATAGGGCATGGGAGTAAAAAGGAGAGAACGTGTAACTAAATTCCACCCTGTCAAAAAGAAGCAAGTGAAATTTTTAATTTACCTATGAAGATGTCAGTTTCTTCATCCAAAGTGTTTTAGGGCTGGGAAAGGACTACTAAAAACTCCGTAAGTCCCCTTATACTCTCGTAAGAATACATTTTTATCCACAGTGACCTCCATGACCAATATATTGAGGGTGAAATAGAGATAGGAAAACATGGAAACTGTCAGGAATAAAGTCATAAGTGAGTAAATAATATACAGAAAAACAAAATATAAATTCCAAGGGAGCAAGTTTGTGCTCTTAGAAAGCATTTAGCAGTATTTTCCAAATTGACTTTCTCAAAATTAATTTCTGAATTATTTCCTTCATTCTGTGACTTTCTTATTATTATAAACTATATCTGGGGAAAATAAAATAACAAAAATTGTGGCTATGACTCCAAATAGATAGGTTTGAACTCCGAGACAACCTAACTTCATTTTCAAAGCAAATTGTATAATGAGTAGATGTTACAGGTAGAGACAGAGCAATGAAAGAGATAAGGGCTTCTCTCTTACTATGACCCTATCACCATAAAAGTTTCAATTTATCAAGGGCTAGGGATATAGTTTAATGGGTAGGATACTTGCCCTGGGTTTGATCCATAGCATCAAATAAATCTGGAATGGTAACACACACTTGATATACAAGCACTTGGGAGGTGGAAGCAGGAGGATTAGATGGTCAAGGTCATTCTCAGCTACATAATGAATTCAAAGTCAACCTCAGTTATGTAAGTCTCTGTCTCAAAAACAAAACAGAACTTTCATATTTTTATCAAAAATCAAAAATAATTCTAGGGTTTTATGGATTTAACACATACTTCCAAAGCATGTAAAACAAAATTCACTAAAAACAAACATAAATTAACAAATCCATCAACTAGAATATAATATTTATAGCACCTCTCTGAGAAACTGATAGATGCAAACAGTAGTAAGGTTATACATGATTTGAACACAATTATCAAGTGTAATCTATCGGGTTTAAGTAGAATATTATTTTAGCAAGTGAAGCAGAAAACCTTCACAAGTACAGAAATGATGCTTGTGATATTTGATCACATATTAGGCCATAAGAAAATTATCTACAAGTGTCCTGTGAGAAAATTCAGCATGTAAAAGGGACTGCCACCATTCCTGATGATCTGAATTCAATGTATGGAGCCCACAGGGTTGAAGAGAGAGAACTGACTTCTGCAAATTGACTTCTGACCACTACACACATGCCATGGCATATGTTTTACACACACACACACACACACACACACTAAATAAAAAGCAATTAAAATTTTTTAAAAGACAAATCTCAACAAAAAGAAAAATGACTGAGATTGAGAGTATATTCTTTGTGTATGTGTGTGTGTCTCTCTCTCTGGGTGTGTGCATCCTTGTGTGTGAGGGGTCATGTGCATGCAGATGCATGTGCACATGTCTGCCCATGCATGTGGAGGCCAGAGGATAACCCTGGATGTCATTCCTCAGGATCCATAACCTCTTTTTCTTTTTTAAAAAAAAATATTTTATTTTATTTTATGTGTATGAATGTACTATCTGCATTTATGTAAGTGCATCTGTGTTGCGCAATGCCCAAGGAGGCCAGAAGAGGGTGTTAGATCTCCTGGAACTGGAATTACGGATGGTTGTTAGCTGCCATGTGGGTACTGGGAATCGATCCCAGGTCCTCTGCAAGAGCAGTCGGTGCTCTTAACTGCTGAGCCATTTCTCCAGCCCCCACCTCTTTTACTTGACATAGTTTTTGAGACAGGGTCTCTCACTGGCTTGGAATTCACCAAGAAGTCTAAGCTCACTGGTCAAGGAGCCCTAGGGATTCTTCTTCTTCTTGTCTCCACTTCCCTATGCTAAGATTACAAATATATACCACCACCCCCGGCTTTTTGTTAAACCTGGATTTTGGGAACCAAACTCAGATTCACATGCTTACAAAGCATGCACTTCACTGAATAAGCTATCTCCTCACTCCTGAGTATATTCTTTTATAATTAATCAGTTATGCTAAAATAAATAATAAGTACATTAAAAAACATGTTTGGATATTAAACATTATTAAACATATTAATTTTATAAATAAAACACTCTGCCAAAGATATCATAAAGGAAATTTTAAAACACTCAAAATGTTTAATTAATAACAAAAGTTATACAGAAAAATTTGTGGGGATGGCAAAATGGATCAGTGGGTAAAGGCGCTTGCTACCAATTCTGATGACCTGAGTTGGATCCTTAGAAGCCATATAGCAGAAGGAAAGAACCAAGATGTCTTCTGACCTCTAAATGTGTGCCGTCTCATGTATGCCACCCCCCAACACACACACTCACCCATATACATAAAAAATGTGAAGTATATCTAAAACAAAGTTTAGAGGAAAGCTTATAGATTTAAATACATTAATAAAGAAAATCTGAAAATGGACACACCAGGCATTCGATTATCATAAGCTACAATAAGATCACAGAAAGTACGAATTTAAGCTACACATGGTAACAATCCCAGATACTCAGGGACAAAAGAAAGACATATCCTAAATTTAATGTCAGCCTGGCAACTTAGCAAGACCCCTGAAATTTTAAAAGAAAATTTAAATTTTAAAATGGGATTGGGAGTCAGGCATGGTGACAAATGCTTTTAATCCCAGTACTTGGGAGGCAGATGCAGGCAGATCTCTGTGAGATCTGGGACAGCCTGGTCTACATAGTGAGTTTCAAGCTAACTGGGGTTACAGGGAGACCCTGTCTCAAAGAAAAAAAAAACTGGGATTGGAGATAGAGTACTTTTCTAGCATGGACAAAGCATGGAGATACATCCCCAGCATCGCAAAAAAGACAAATGTAATTGAAAACAAAATAGCAGGAGCTTAAAAAAAAAAACAGAAGTTACAATGCTGATGGTTTTTGAACGCTAATAGTGAGAAACTTGGATAAAGACTGACTCGGTAAGGATATATGAAAAATAAAATGAGTGATACAAATGTTATAGACACTGAAAAGATAGGTTGTGAGGAAGCAGGCACTTGAAAGCACAAAATGATAAAACTTTCTTGAGGGAGACAACAAGGACATATATCTATATCTACATATATCTATATATATCTATCTATCTATCTATCTATCTATATATACATATATTTGTTGCAGCCATTCTACCAGTACACTGTTATCTCACAACTATACACAGAAAGGGATGTGCATAGCCATTTGCAAAAGCAATTACAAAATCTAGACAAACTGAGTACTCTGGGGTCAAAGACAACTAAGATATAATATGGAACTACTTATTTTCTGGTAGCAATCAAATCGGTAGAATTTGTTAAGAAAGAATAGACTTCCAAGGGAGGAAGTGGACCAGAGCATAGAATAAATTCAGAAGCACAATGGCCATGCTGTATAAATAATCAAAACTTTTATTAAAACTAATTAAAAGTATTAAAAGTAACATGCCATGGTCACAGAAACTTTATTAATAATGGGAAAAAAAGTGGAAACAACCCAAACATTCATCAACTGATGAATGAATGAACAAAAGGTAATATATGTGTAAATGAAAATTATTCAGTCATAGAAAGAATAAAGTATGGACACATGCTGTAACAGGTGATCTTTGAAAACATTGGAGCATGTAAAAGCCAGGTACAAGAGGCTCTTATACGATTATATCGCCACAAAACGGCCAGAATAAGCAAATCCAGAGCCAGACTGGAATCTTGATCGCATTCAACTGAGGGCAAGGGAGACAGAAGTGTCTTACTATGACATGTTAATTATATCTCAATTTGTAAAAATTATATAAGAAATAGAAAATATGATAGATACTTCTATGCTGATGCAGAAACGTATATAACATATATAAAGTTTGGAAACTAAAGCAGACATACATTTAGTATGTATTGTATGTTTTTGTTTGATTTTTGGTTTTTGTTTTGTTGTCTTTTTTTTTTTTTGAGACAGGATCTCCCTGCAGCCCCAACTATCCTGGAACTCACTATGTACACTAGGCTGACTTTGATCTCACAAAGATCCACGAGCATCTACCTCCCAAGTACAGCGTGCTGGGATTAATGGCATGTGCCACCATGCCTGGTTTTTGTTTTTGTATGTTTTAAAAGAGGATATATGCACATGCTCATAGTTCCATAGAAAACATCTGTAACTATACAAATGTAAAACAATGGCTACCACCAATAGCAAAAGACATTTCACAGATACTTCATTGTTTTTAATGTTTTCCCTTATATATGAAGTATTCTTATAATTAAAAAGTACCAACAGCATCTATGTTGGAAAAGAAACATTTAATAGTATATTAAGCACAATTAGAGAATGAAGGACAGGGCCAGGAATGGTGGCACATGCTTTTAATCCCAGCACTCCGGAGGCAGATGTCAAATAGATCTCTGTGAGTTCGAGGTCAGCATGGTCTACACAGAGTGTTCCAAGCCAGCCAGAGCTACATAATGACACCCTGTCTCAAAACAAAACAAAACAAAATCCCTTTACAGGGCTGGAAAGATAGCTGCTGTTGCAGGGGACCTAGGATCACGTCCCAGCACCCACATGGCTTCTAACAACCATCTGTAACTCCAGTTCCAGGGGAAATGCAACACCCTCTTCTCACCTCCAAAAACATTGCAGGACATGGACGCACTTACAAACATACAGGCAATATACTCATACACATAAAGTAAAAAATAAATCAAATATTTTTAAATCCCTTTACAGTCACAAATTTCCAGAACAGAGACAAATTCACAACCTTCTGCTTAAATTCTTCCAGCCTATGTTAAACTGTATTAGTCCTGTGTGTACCTGTGGTGGAATACAGATTTGGTGAAATTCAAAGACATATTAATTAGTAGAGGTGGAACATATTAACATTGAAATCTACCCAATAATTTTATATCCATGCTCAGATGAATCTCAGAAAGTAACCGACAGTGACTAGTAATAATCAAATTCATAGAGATTAGAGACGCATGTGCAAACATCTAAGTGTTAGTAGCATGAAAAATGAGTTTTTCTGTATGAAATGGTGTATTTTAAAATGAAATGGATATTTTTTAAAAGGTTCAAACCTCATTCAATTTTATGTCTTACAGGGTTTATACTGAGTTCAATATTGTATAACTGTATTAATTCAACTGTGAACCTAAAAATTTACAGCGAATATTGAAAGAGATGCATCTTTGCTCTGGAAATTGTTATTGAATATGTCAATGCTGTAATGAAATGCTTCTTCTAATCATGTGGTTATTAAATAAATATTTTTTTAAAAGAATAAAAATATTATGCATCTTAAGATTTCAAAGGAAAAAAAAACAAAGACATAATTCTCACATAATGAGGATGCTAATCAATAACTATGGACTATTTTTTGCTATTGGACATACTATAGTACTTTGAAGATCACAAAATAAATGATTTCTGTTGTGGCAAATGAGGAAAAGGCAGTAAAGTATGCCTAAATCTCCAAAATTTATGCAGAATTTCAAATAATAATGAAATCTTAATGTTCAATGGGAAATTCAGACCATATAGGCTTATCACCTACACAATGCTAAATTCGTCTCTAAACTATCACCAAGGATTCCTTCGATCAGCTCCAGTGATGAGAATCCCCTGTACTGTAAAATGGCCCACATGATATTTCAATAACTCTATAGAAAAATTTCTCTATGCTGAAGTGACATCCAGCTCGTTGAAGCTTCTATGTACTAAATCTAATCTTACAATTCAACATACTTAATTTGTATATGTACATCTATTCATTAATGTCTATTAATTTCTTTAAAAATTACATTATGGGCCTGGGGATTTCCTTGCAATCATGAAGACCCAATTTTCATCCCCAGAACACACACTTTAAAAAAAAAAAAAAGATAGGCATGATGGCACACGCTTGTAATCCCAACACTAGAGAGGCAGAGATACAAAGACAGATAGATCCCTGGGGCTTACTTGCCAGTCAGCCTAACCTACTTAGCAAATACTTAGGACAGTGAGAGACCCTATGTCAAAAAATCAAGAGGTAGATGGTATCTGAGGAATGACACCTGAGGTTGTCCTCTGCAGGTGTCCCCACATGGGAACACACACACACACACACACACACACACACACACACACACACTGAACAACTGTAAACCAAACAATAGCCACATTTTTGTCTAGGAATATGATTTTTTCAAAATAAAAAGTAATAAATTTTCAGATCTTTTTCTTTCAAATAATATGGGATTAAGATTTCTCTGTTCTAGAAAACTCTCAAACGAATAAATAAAAATGGCTAAGAAATACCTCAAAAAGTGTTCAACATCCTTAGCAATTAGGGAAACACCAACTAAAATTACTTTAAAATTTCATCCCACCCCAGTCAGGTTGGCTAAGATTAAGAAAACAAATGGCAACAAATTCTGGCAAGGATGTAGGGAAAGGGGAACCCCCATTCACTGCTGTTGGGAAATCAGTGTGAACTCATAAAAAACTAAAAGAAGATTTACTACATGATCCAGTTGTACCACTCCTTGGCATATACCCAAAGTATTCAATACCCTACTCCATAGAGATACTTGCTCAGCCATTTTTATTGCTGCTCTTTTCACAATAGCTAGGAAATGAAAACAACTTAAGTATCCCTCAACTGATGAATGGATAATGAAAATGCGGTACATTTACACTATGGAATTCTACTCAGCAGTAAAGAAAAATTGAAATCATGAAATTTGCGGGAAAATGGATGGAACTAGAAACTGTTATACTAAATAAGGAAACTCAGACTAAGAAAAACAAGGAACATGTTCTTTCTCACTTGTGGATCCTAGCTCCAAATACTTACTTATGAGTGTGTATGCTGATGTAACCATGGGAGCCAAGAAAGTGGAAAGGAAACATGGGGGTGAAGGGGAAAAGGAGCTCACGAGAGGAAGATGGTAGGAGACCAGTGTTATCAAGTGGGAACTATGGAAAATGGTGGATACTTTAACTGGAGAGAGAGTAGGGAGAGTTATACAAAAGGAGAGAGGAAAGATATACAGTACTTAAATGGTGTGAAAACCAAAGGAAATGTAGTATTTAATAAGCCTACTGACAAATGCACACATATTATAAATGTGAGTGCATGTATATCCTGATGACTACATAACAAAACTCACAGTGCCAGGCACGGGAATATCCCTTCACATTGTTGTCAGGATAGTCCATGAGAGCCCCAAAACAATATATATATATATATATATATATATATATATATATATATTGCCCTTGATTGCTTCCCAGAACTTGAAGGTAAGACCCTATTGCTGAAGACCTGGTAGACTTCAGACACAGGACTTAGAGCAATTGAGCAGTAAGTGACCAAGAAGCCTCCTCCCTGAAGACTAGCTCTCATGGTATCAGAAGATAACTATGCAAGCTGCCAATGGAGAAAACCAATCAAGGATCTTCCCCAGCTGTAAAATACACAAACTACAATAACAACCAACCAACAAACTATCTCTATTGGTGGATTAGTGGCACTTTTTTGGGGGGGTAATCATCTGCTGTCTAACCGGACTTAAGGCCTGCTCAATGGGAGGGAAACCATGTATGGTACTGTAAACATAGCCAAGTACACATGGCTAGAGAGGTCATGGACCCTAAAGAAGAACCTACTTCTGTTACTTCCTTAGATCAATATAATTTCTTACTGTATTCTAAATACATGTCCTTATATTTATAGATAAGTATAGCTGTCACCACTCCTGAAAGAAGCATCATTTTGGATGGAAACTATTACAAAGTTACACAACTGCTCAAATGAAGATAAGTGACTGTGAGGTACCCAACCCTAAGTGACAGAATTACAATGCAATCACTATACCCGTGGAACAGGGAACACAGCCAAAAAGGCGGTGGAAAAAATGTAAGAACAAGAGGAACAAGACACCTGCTGCATTCTAGACATGACAGGGAAACTTCACCAATGAAATCTCCACAGTATGGTAGTCCAACAAGATTTGCATAATGACAATATCAGTTGACATTTCAAGGTGGACAGGGGGAATGTCACAGGGTCCCACCTCAAGATGAAGAGCTACAGGCAATCAATAGAGGTTGAAGGTGTGAGACTCATTTTTCTCTAGGCACTAGTTCCCTAAGAGGTTATTTAATAACAAATTAACAGCCATAAACACAAGTACACATGAGCACTATATAATTTACCCAGTGTACTATATGTGTATGTATTTATAAGTGTATCTATGTATATCTAACATGGATAAAAATTGAGAGGGAGTGGGGGACATGGGAAGAGTTGGTGGGAGACTGGGAGGGAAGGAAATAATACAAAGACAATATTCATGTATGAAATTCTCAAAAATAAAAGGAATTTTTTAAAAAAGATTTCTCTGTTCCTATCTTTTCATTATGTATTCACAGTACAACAATGAA
>NW_008330298.1:2311396-2313810 GCF_000622305.1 Nannospalax galili
CCTGGAACTCACTATGGAGACCAGACTGGCATCGAACTCACAGAGATCCACCTGCCTCTGCCTCCCGAGTGCTGGGGTTAAAGGCGTGTGCCACCACACCCAACCAAGTATATTTTTAAATGTCTGAAGAATTAAATTTCATAAAACATTATCTGAACCTGTCTGTGATGGTTTGAACGAAAACATCCCCCATAGGCTCCAAATATTTGGACATTTTGTCCCCAGATGATGGAGCTGTTTTGGGAGGTTTTAGAAGGTGTGGCTATCCTGGAGGAAGCACATCACTGGGGGGTGGAATTAGAGAATTCTTAAACCTTGCCAGATCTCCAGTTGCTGTCTTGCTTACTGTGCCTGCGTGATGATGCATGATTAGCTTCTGCTGCTCCTGCTCCAGCCACCTCCAGCCACCATGCCTCCCTGCCATGATGGACTATAATTCCCCTGGAACTGTAAGACCAAATAAACTCTTCCTTCTATAAATTACTTGTGTCAGTGTTTCTATCACAGCGACACAAAAGTGACTACTACACTGTCCTATGGGAAAAAACACTTTTCTACCAGGTATCATAATTACTTTTGCACTTTCTATCTTCACTAACACACTCATGAGAGCAGGCTCCAGGTGTGAGTTTCCACTCTGTGCAACTAGCAGAAAACACAAAGGTCCCAGGATCAGGGAATTTAAGTCAGTTGTTCTAAATAGGTTTCTTTACAAAAAAAAATACTGTTCCTAGATGCTAGATGCTGTCACATCTCTGGGCTTTAGTTTCTTCATCTTTAAGCTCAAAGCGTAGACAGACAGGACTATATTCAGTTCTGAGTATTTTATGATCCTTGATTAAATTTTATAACTATCAACAGATTTTTCCATAAAAGTTTCACCACTATTATTTTTGTTATATTCTCACAACTTCCTCAACAATAATATAACAAGAATGATAGAATATATTCGTAATATGATACTTAAGTACTTGGGAATTTCATTGTAAAAGCAGATACACTTTCAATCAGTCTGATTTATGTTTACTATTTTAACACACATAAAACAATAACATGCCAATATGTCTATGAAGGATTTTAACAAGAGTTGTGTGCTTGCAAGTTAACTAGGGCTGTAGTAATATGTATGTTTGATGACTGCTTAAGCAGTATATATAATTACGTTACTAAATTCAGCATGACACTACTCCCCTATTCTGACTTTAAGCTTTTTCTCTTCATGAAATCTGTCATCCATTCATTGTATCCATCCATTTCTTTCAAACACATTTCTTTTAAACATAAGTAATTCTTAAAAATCAACTTGCATTGGTATAGTACATGTTTCTTTGTTTCACAAAATAAGAAAACGTTGTCTATTGAAAGGTAATTTAAATAATACTGATAAAGCAGCAAAATGGCATATAAAGCCATTACCAAATATCTCATTAGTTAGAATAAGGATTGGTCTCCCATTTCAAGTTGAAATGTAATTAAATCATAACAAAAGTTAGGCAAGGCCAAAAATAACTAAAAATTCTGCTTCTGAGAATTTTTCTCTATTCCTTCTACAAAGTATAGCTGAAAGCCATAGAAACTATATGTAAAAAAAATAGCATAGTTCTAGAAAAGGCAGACAGGTAAGGATCTCAGAACCTAAGGAACAACACAGTGGTGAGTACTCTAGGAATTCTTCCCCATATATTTCAAACATGAAGCTAAAGAAGCTGACAACCTAGAAATTACAGTGAGCACAGACCAGAAACAGGAGTGGAAGGGATGAGGGAAAGAAGGAAGGAGGGAGGGAGGAAAGGAGGGAGGGAGGGAGGCTGACTGTCCTATCTAGACAAGTTATCAGGAAAGAGGCAGAAGACTAAGACAGTCAACACTGAAACAGTTACTATTCTATTCCAGCTAAACACCAGAGAACACAAAATGTGGCATCTTATCTGTATCACCAAAGGATTAAGGAGGAGTCTAAACTCCACAATCACAAGACTACAAGGAAAAATATAGAGTCCACTGGGATAGTGGGCAAAGGTAGCTTAATAAAGAGCTGGAACTTTCAGCATTGCCCTGTAGGTTACACAGTCATTATTTCTCATGGTGTCAGTAGAGGGTAATGACAAGGTGTTCCTTCTCTTCACAGGAAAGTTGGTATCACTCACTACAGTAACTCCTTATCAGCAAAGAGGAGTCTCTGACTTGAATGTCAACAGAGGTCAACTAGAGAAACTGGGAGTCTAGAACCACATGGCAGTAATGAGACAGCATCCTCCCTCTAGGGACAGACGGGTTTCAGGGAAGTCGGCTAAAACAGAATGATTCAATCAGATACCATATCACAAGGCCAAATGCCCTAAATCATTCATCATATTAAGAACCAGGAGATTCACACACAAAAAAAAAAACCAACAGCTGTCAAAGTCAAGATG
>NW_008330298.1:2314583-2355629 GCF_000622305.1 Nannospalax galili
TATTTCCTCTGAATTAGTATTTTGAAATAAATTCTAAGACAAACACATTTTTCCCGACAATAGCCTTAAAAAAAAAAAAAAACAAAAAAAAAAAAAAAAACCCAACAGCTGAAAAAGTAAAGATGACAGAGATGTTCAAATTGCCTGACAAAGATTTAAAACAGTAATCCTACAATATTTCAGTAAGCAATTATGAGCACACTTTTAAAAACATTTCAATGAACAAACAGAATGTTTAAGTGATGAAATAGATACAGATAGATCCAGTGATTCATGCCTGTAATCCCATGATTGAAAAGGCTGAAGTAGGAGGAGCAAAAGTTCAGGGCCAGCCTGGACTATATAGTGATATCTTATCTCAAAAAACATCAAAAAAGAAACACAAGATATAAAGAATAACAACATGGGATTTTCAAAATTTTAAAAATATAATAAAATAAAAGTCATTGAAAAAATAGGACTGATATCAGAATGAGAGTGACAGAGAAAAAGATGAGTGAACTAGAAGACATGCTACAGTACTCATCACCAAACTCTGGCAACAGAGAAAACATACAATGAAAATTTTATTTGAAAAGTCATCAGAAACCTCTGAGAAACTATAGTGGAAGATGACACATTCGTGTAACAGAGTTCCAGTAGGAGAGAAAAAAGTGGTTAAGTTAATCATAGCAGTCCTCTCTTTTCATCAGGAGATAGGTTCTAGTGGATTCCTGAAATTGAGAAACTGGATAGGCCCAAACTCTCTATACCTACTATGTTTGTCCTATATGTAGACATTTCTATGATAAAATATAATCTATAAATTAAGCACAAAAAGGAACTAATGCCAAAAGTTACAATGTACTGTAGTAATAATAAAAGTCGTGAATTCTCTCTCCCCCTCCTCTCTCCTCTGTCTCTCTCTCTCTTTCTCTGTCTCTCTCTCTCTCTCTCTCTCTCTCTCTCTCATGCTTACTTGAACACAAACACTGCAATACTTGGAAAGTCAATGTGATAACTGAGGCAGCTACTAAGTGCCTAACACACAGGCACTATATACAACACATACGTGTGTGTGTGTGTGTGTGTGTGTGTGTGTGTGTGTGTGTGTGTGTGTACTGGACAAAGGGATGGTTCACATCCTGGTAGAATACCACTCTACTTAGAATAATCTACTGTAAATTTCCCAGTATGGTCCTGCAATATTTTCAGGTTGAATTTAATTTCAAGTTACTAAAACAAAGAAAACTTAACCTGAAGATAAGGAGAGACTATTGAACTTAAAGAAATAAGAAATCTACAGACTCATGAAGCTATACAAATGTTAGAACAAACACAAAGAAGTTTAAAGCATAACATCCTCAAAATGTGAAAATCACTAGGGGGAAAAAGTCTTAGGAGCAGCTAGGGAGAAATATTGTCTAACTTGTAGGAAAAATAATCCATATAATAACAGATTTTCCTCAGCATATGTAAAGGCCATAAGGCAAAGACAAAGGAGATTTTTGCAAGTACTTTTAAAAAAAGAACTTTGGAGGACTAGAGAGATGACTCATTGTTTAAAAGCCCTGACTGCTCTTGCAAAGGACCTGGGTTTGGTTCCCAGCACCCACACGATGACTAACAACTGTCGGTAGCTGCAGTTCAGGGGGATTCAATGCCATCTTCTGATCTCTGCAGGCACTGTACAACACGAGTGAACTTACACACATGCAGGCATAATACTCATACACATAAAATAAAAATAATAAATAAAATACTTTTAAATCTTCATAAAAAAACTTTGGACCAGTTGATTTTGAATCCAACTAAAATGTCTTTCAGGAATGAATGGGGAATATCAAGGCATTCTCAGAGGAAGAAAACTATGAATCTGTCAACAACACACTAACCCTGGAAGAATAAAGTAAGTTCTCTAGTCTGAAAGGAAATGATAAAATAATCTTGGAACACTAGGGGAAAAAACATAGTGAGAAAAATACAACACTATCCTTCCTTCTCCTCCTGAGTTCTTAAAATTATGTCTTCAATTCTATATTTTCATTGTGCAAGTGGCTATATGAATCTCTAATATAATAAAATGAAATAAAACTACAAACGGAGCCTGTACCAATATCCATTTCTGGGTTTGATAATGCATTGTTTATATAACATGCAATGATTATAGAAATCTGGTCAAAGGATACATATTACCTCCCTGTACTATCTTTACAATTTCCTGGAAAACTCTAATATTTCAAAAACATCTTTTGAAGCTGTTGACTAGGCATCCCATATATCCTCAAACGATACTGGTCATTTCCTCTGCTCTTGGTTAACCCTCCAGATCTGGATAGTAAGGCACTATTGCTGAAGACACTACATACATGAATTGTAGTGCAAACAAGGCGAAATTCAGCTGGTGCTGACTTCAGAGACTTATCTCTACTACCTAGCTTTCACAGTGCAAGAAGGTGCTGTGCAAGCTACTTGAAGAAAAAATTTAGCATGAATCTTAACCATCTGTGAATCCTGGGAGCTACCACTCGCCTAGCAAGATATGAACACTGCTGCAATAATGTCATGAATATTATAGGAGTAACCAACCACTTCCTAATTGGATTTAAGGTCCACTTCATAGGACGGACCTCATACCTGACATTGATATCAGGAATAGAGCCTGAGGCTAGAAAGGCCACAGGCCATGGGAGAAAGCCTGCTAAGTACACATAGTAGTAAACTGATTTCTAATGATTTATGGTTATACCCATAGATTAATGCATCACTCAACTCTCAGCAGAGAAGCACACTTATGCAGCAGATGGTGATTAACAGAAACAACCACAGCTGGCCAACATGAAGAGAACAAGAGGCCACCGAGTGCTTATCCCTGAATAGGACATCTACATCAAACTTCTTCCTCCCAAGGCTCAGGGATCATTGGGGAAGAGGGGGCAGAAAGATTGTAAGAGTCAGAAGAAGTGTATAACCACAAGGAAACAGTTTTTCAGACAGCTGGTCATTTATTTATATGTACTCACAACAATGATGATAGCATGGACAAGATCCCACATATCTCAGGCTAAACAAAATCCCAACACAAACTTGAGGAAGTGGGTAAGAAATCCCATCCCTATCTGAGGAACTACTACCAACCAATGACTGCTGGGCATGGGACAGTCCATCTTATGTAGGGGTTAAACTTTAAGTAGGTTGACCAGGCTCCAGTGGATGAACTCATATTGAAGGGCATTTGGGGGAGAAAAACCTCTCTCTCTCTCTCTCTCTCTCTCTCTCTCTCTCTCTCTCTCACACACACACACACACACACACACACACACACACACATTTGGTAGGGGATTTGAAAGGGGAGTTGCAAATACAGAAGTGGATCAAAATATATTTTCTGAAATTCACAAATAAAACTTTTTTTAAATTTTACTTCTTATTTTATGTATATCACTGTACTGCCTATGTGTATGTAAGTGTACCCATGTCATGCAATGCCCACAGAGGTCAGAAGAGAGCATCCGATCCCCTGGAACTGAAGTTACAAATGGTTGTTAGTCACCATGTAGGGGCTGGGAATCAAAGCAAGGTCTTCTCCAAGGGCAGCCAGTGCTCTTAAAACTGCTGAGTCGTCTCTCTAACCCCCCAAATAAAACTACTTTAAAAACATTTTTAGGAGCAGAGATGTAAGTTGGTAGAGTGCCTGTCTGCCATACACAACTGGATTTGATCCCCACCACTGTATAAACTAAGTGAATGTCTATAATCCCAGTACTTAGGGGGTGGGGTAGAGGCAGGAGGATCAGAAGTTCAAGTTCATACTTGCCTACACAGTGAGTTTGAAGTCAGTATTAGATAAATGAAAACTTATCTCAAGAAGAAACACAAGAGAAAATCTTACATTATCTACGAAAAATCAGGCTATTTGCTAAGAGGGAGGCAAATTAAAACAAATTCTATCAATAAGTATTAGAAAGACCAGGCACAGTGGTTCACAGCCATAATTCCAGCACTCAGAATGCTGAGTTACAAGGACTAAATTGGAGACCACCCTGGACTACCACATAACTTCAAAGCCAACTTGGGCTACACAGTAAGACTCCATCTTAAGACAAAAATAAATACATTTTAAAAAAGAATTAGTGCTCATTTTTAGTCTTTCAGTCATTTTTTCTTAATTGCTTTTTCAATTATTTTCAAGAAAATCAAAATAATAATGAGTAATATACATGTTCAAAATGTCCCCAATTTTTGATAACTATTAACTTGCTTATTTTCACTTACCTAATTATTTTTATGTGGTTTCTTCTGTAGATGTTTGTTTTAAATAAATCAGCTGGGATTATCACTGGGTGAGGGAGAGTTAATCTTTAAGGGAGTGATTCCAGATAAGCTAACTAGACTCCAGTGGATTAACTTGCACCAAGTGCACCTGCATACAAACACTTGACCAGATAGGCCTTAACATATATGAGAGAATGCATGAAATCATGTGGGAGGGCTATGAGGGGGTATGGATAAGGGAGGGGGTCTAAATATGATTAAGATTTATTGTATGAAATGCACAAAAAATCAATTAAAATATTCATTAAAAATTTTAGGTTTGAGAGATGGCTCAACAGTTAAGAGCACTGGCTGCTCTTGCAGAGGACCAGGGTTTGGGTCCCAGCACCCACATGGCAGCTAATAACCATCTGTAACTCCAGTTCCAGGGGATCCAATGCCCTCTGGTGCCCTCTGCGGGTATTGCAGGACATGGGTACATGTACATACAAGTAGGCAATACACTCATACACATAAAATAATAAAGTATTCTAAAATAATGGTAAGTAAATCAGCTGGAACAATAAAATTTAAACTAGGAAAGAACTTTTGGTTCTCAGATAAATGCTACTTATATACAAGAAAAACTATGACTAACATTCATTGAAATTTACGATATTCTGGGTACTATGCTAAACACAATATATCATCTAATGCATATAAAATGATTGATTTTTTTCCAATCGTGATGAGAAAACCATGACCCAATGAAATGAAGAAACACAAATGGCAGGTATCTGGATCATTCTTAACCACAACTACACTGTAACACTGTTTATATATACACTACCACTACATGCAATACATAAAATGACATGTGCTGGTGTATATTGAATAATTTCTATTATACTATATATGATGAATTGTTTTAAGCATTTCAATTAGTATTTCTACCAGATTGGGAAGTAGAACAAATATTTTTCAATAGTTTAAAGCAAGAGAGTTCTAATAATTGATATTATGCCTTAATGGCACATTCAAAAGCATGACTTTGCTGAAATTATGACAATAAGTTTTATTATAATGTATGGTACTAAAATCTGGTTGTGGAGGCTGGAGAGATGGTTGGGTGAGTAAACTGCTTGCTATGTAGGCATGAGGACATCAGTTCAGATCCCCAGTGCCCATGTGAAAGCCAGGCACAGGAGCACACATCAATCATTCCAAGGCTGGGGAGGTAAAGACAAGAGGATCCCAGGTGCTGCCTGCAACTATGAACACCCGGTTCAGTGAGAGACAATGTCTCAAATAATAAAGTGAGAGTGAAAGAATAAGACACCCGATGTTGATCTCTGGCTTCCACACATGCAAGCATGGGTGTAACCCCTCCCCAATATATACAACACTGATTGTTACAGATATTTATGTTGTTATACAGGAATAAGAAGTATACAGTGGGCTAAAGTTTACCAAATCTTAGAATAGGAAAAAGGGACTCAAAGAGGAAAAAAATATACTTTTAAGTTAAAATGTACTTAATTTTTTAAAAGCACACGTAAAGCTGACTTTAAATTGTGTTGAAGTACAAAGATGATATAGAATTGGTGTACATATATTTAGTTGTATGTTATTGGAAACAAAAACTTTGGAACAGTTTTCCTCAGAAAGATTTTTTTTAATACACCAGATGGGGCTGGAAAGATGACCCAGAAATTAAGAGCACTTGCTGATCTTGCAGAGGACCTGGGTTAGATTCCCAACAAACACACCAGGCAGCTCAGAACCACCTGTAACTTCAGTTCCAGGGGATTCAGCACCGTCATCTGGCTCCATAGGCATCTGAATTTACCAGTTACACATACATACACATAAAATAAGTAAGTCTCTAATTATTTTTTAATTTTTGTTTTTATTTTACGTGTATGAGTGTTATACCTGCATGTATGTAAGCACACCCATGTCATTCAGTGCCCACTGAGGACAGAAGAAGACATCAGATCCCTGGAACTGGAGTTAAAGACAGTTGTCAGCCACCATATTGGTGCTGGGATTTAAACCTGGATCTTCTGCAAAAGCAGCCAGTGCTCTTAATCACTGACCAATCTCTTGAGCCCTAATAAACCTTTTTAAAAATATGCCAGACTCAAAACAACATTATGTAAGCGAACATTTATTTAACTCAAATTTTCTTTGTAATTCTTAGAGGGAAAAGAATTAATACGACTTGTTCACACGTAGGTTCTTTTAAAAGCTTAATGTTAATTCTTCTGTAGTCCTTCAAAAAAGGGAAAAAACTTTAAAAAATGCTGTGAACTTATAGATTTTCAAAAGCCAATGTTAAAGTCATCTGTATATTTCCTCCAGATCCACATATTTATTGCCTTGGAGAAATGTATCATGCGTGGTATGGTGGCACACTCCTGATTTCAGCACGCTGGAGGCTAAAGCAGAAAAACCAGGAATTCAAGGTCATCTCCCACAACAAAGCAAGTTCAAGGCCAGCCTGAAGAACATGAGACCTTGCCTCGAAAAAAAAAAAAGCAAAATGAATATATATATATTCATCTCCATGACAATGCAAATGAACTATAATATTTATACACAAATCTTTCACTACATGTCTGTATTCATTTGTCCATATAAGGTTAGCGTTTTTTAATCATTATTTTTTTAATTTTTAATAACTACATGATGAGAAGAAGCATTTCACTACAGCCTTAACATATTCAGTAACACACTCCAGAGCAAGAGTACATCTCTTTCACAAGTGGCTGCAAGTTTCTAGGTTCACAGTTGAATTAATACAGTTGTATATTATTGAACTCAGTATAAGCCCTGTAAGACACAAAACTGGATGAGTTTTTAACCTTTAAAAATGATCTCCATTTCATTTTAGAATATATTGTTCCTTGCAGAAAGACTCATCGTTTTTGCTACTAACACTGAGATATTGGCGCTTGCATCTCTGATCTGTATGTATCTGATTATTACTAGTCATAATCGGTTGCACTTGGATCCTTGGCACTTCTGTATGTCTATAAAGTCATCGGGTAGATTTCAATGGTATTGTTTATCACCTCTACTAATTAGCATGATGTAAATTCCCATGCTTCCTCCTCAAATACATTTTTTAAAATGTGTTGATTTTGTGTGTGTGTGTGTGTGTGTGTGTGTGTGTGTATCACACAGGACATCCCAAACCATCTCATTCAACTATACACCCACTTCCCAGATGGCACCCTCCCATAGCCTCCCTCCCCCCACTAGAGCCCTTACACTCTGATATCCCTGCTACTGTCTGCTGTGTTGTCAGTACCCCCAGCCATTCCCCACTACTTGCCCTTCTGGTGAATCTAGTCAGCCTATCTAGAGGTCTTCGTTTTAGGAGGGTCAGCTGTTCCTCATCTAGCAGCAATCAGTTGTCAATATTCCTTTAGATAAGATTGGGGTCTGCTGTTCATTTTCCCAGTTCTATGCTGGGTTACTATCTGGGAGTGTCTTTGGCCATCCTGGCGAACAACTCCTAGTAGCTTTTACAATATACTTAATAGCTTACTATAAAATATTCTTACACAAAATGGCTTCCAAAGCATAAGGCAGGTTCATGCTTCATGTCAGTTTTTCTGCTCTAGATCACTGCCGAAACAGCTCGGGCTCATGCTGCAGCTGCTACCATGTTCTCAGTTACTTCAGGAATTTTTACACTTGATTGGCGTAACATGAGAGTTTATGCAATTATCTATAGTATGTCATGACTAATACATGCACATTACTAATATTACAAGATTGCTTCTTGGGCTTATTTCTTCCATTAAGAAAAATTCTGACATCATTATGTTAATTATCTTGGGAACTGGTGGTATATCATATTTTTGCCTTTGAGCAAAAAAGAACAATAAAAAAGAGAACCAATTATAGGCTACTATCTTTAAATTGGCATATTAGACATTATGCCAGTTTCATGACCTATTCAGCCTTAAAGCCAGCATACATATTAGTCAAATAAAACATAAAATTGATTTTCATTAGATCGGTCACCTAGTTAAAAACTGCCCATGGTTTCCCCCATAGCCTGTTAGCCAAGCTCCTCTACTTTGTGGTTCCAACTTTCTGTTTTCTCTCTTAATATTCAGTGTCCCTCAACTGAACATGGCCCCAAATGCTTCTGTACTTCTTTATCTTTCTCCATAAGTTTTCTACAATTTGATGTTCTCTCATTTCAAAATCCTACCCAGCCATCAAGGATTGTTCCCAAACCTACTTCCTTGGTCAAATCTACCTTGACTATTCAAACTCTTTCTAGTCCTTTGGCATCTAATTTTCAATTGTCTTTTTCGTGTCTATAAATATCATCTGTTCTATGACACTGCAAATTCCTTAAAGATGGAGGATCATTTTGACTTCTCTCCATATATTAGTCATCTTTCTAAAATTAGAGAGGCTATACTAAGTGAGCTCTAGGGCTGCTCCAAATGCTAAAATTTTATACATCTATGTCTTTTTTGTTTTTGTTGTTTTCCTTTGTTTTATTAAAACAGGATCTCCTGTAGCCCTAGCTGGCCTGGACTTGCTATGCAGGCCTCGATCTCACAGAGATCCACCAGCCTCTGCCTCCCAAGTGCTGGGTTTAAAGGCATGCACCGACACACATGGCCTACATCTATCTTTTATACCTCTTAAATTTATTTTAAAATATCTGACTTTACCAGTACTTAGTATAAAATTGTCCAGTTCCAGCTACTAGAAAACTTGCATATTATGATTTTAAAATGACGAAGAGATGAACTGTCACCTTGATCCAACCAATATTACTAGTATGAAAAATATTTGTTCATGTTCTCATTCAACAAACATTAGACTCAACTCTAAGTCAGGTATTGTACCAGGCAACAGAAATAACTGACTTGATTTCTCCCCTCAAGGAACTCACAAGCCAGTAGAAAAGATAAAGTATCCAAAACACTACTCATAATAAAAGCTGCTAAAGACAGACAGAAATAATACTACACAAATATGTGAAAGAAACCCCTGACAGTTGCTGTAAAGTAGAAAAGAGTCAAGGAAATATTCCCAGAAGAGATACCATCCAAACTGAACTCTGAATGACAGGAAGTAGTCAGCATTCCAGAAAAATAGCAAGTGCAAATCTGTGAGGATAAGAGAGCATGGCCAGTTTGGGGAAGTGCAAGTAGAAACAGTAAGGCTCCAAGATAGATTGCAACATTGGCAGGCGTGAGGGTAGAGCCAAAAAATTAAACAGGAGGCAAATCATGATGAGTTTGTTATAGTTTTTGAGTATGAAATGTTGTGCAACTGCTTATGTGTCAAAATTTGCTTTGGGATGCAGTAATATTTAGATGTGAGGCTTAAAAGATCATGAGGACTCTGACTTAATGGACTAATTCGTTGATGAGTTCATAATTTGATAGGTTATAAGGAAGTGACAGAAACTTAACAAAGAAAGTATAAGAGGTGAAGGAACTGGAGGATCTTGGGGCATGCCCTAGGGACTCTAGCTTGTCCCCTTTCTCTCTCTTATTTCTTTGTAGTTGTCATGAAGTAAGTGCCTCTGCTGCTACATGCTTCAGCTGCCATGGTACCTGGCCTTGCCTCAGGCCCAAAATAATGGAGATAGTAACAAAAAAATAATATCTCTGAAACCATGAACTTCGACAAATCATGTCTCCTTTAAGTTGATTTTCTCAGGTATTTTGCTACAGCTAAAGAAGGTTAAATATGACTGCTAGCTATCTCCCAATACATGTTCTGTCATTCTCACACAGAAAAACAGTTTGCTACACACAAGGCCATGTGGGAAGGGCAAAAGTTTTCAGCTTCTCTTGTAGCTAGATGTCAGCACAGGTCTATGTTCTAGTCAGTTTTAGATAGATAGATAGATAGATAGATAGATAGATAGATAGATAGATGATATACATATGTTTATGAAAATGTTATATGTAAACACTTTCATACCCTTAAATAAAAGGAATGCATTTCTTATGCCCCTTTCCCATTCTTTTGGAGAGGATATCCCTAGAGAAAAAGAACAAATGGAATACTGTGATTGCTTCATAGACTGAAGGTAAGACTTGATCTTGTTTACCACTGAGCACTGGAGTCAGAGAACTTCCTTACCAATATCTATTGAATGAATTTACAGAAAATATTTCATTTACTTTTAGAGAAATAAGGTGCTACCCTACATATAAAGGCTAATTAAAGCCAGTGAGTCATCATCATATAAAGATAACATATCTATAAAACAGGTGAATGTAAGGCACAGGAAAAGTCCTGAAGAATTTACCACTTCAAACTATTTTGGGTACTACTTTAAGCAGAAAATCAGGTTATTCTGAAGCAATGGTTGATGGGAATACTGTAATGGGTTCATTTTCGAAATCAAGAACTATTTCAAGTCACATAACACACAGATCTCTACATTCTCTTTACAAAACATTATGAAACTTTCTCATTCAGAAAGCTCCAATTTTGCTTTCTTTAATGAACAGATTTCTACTCTATTTCTGTAAGCCCAATAGCATACAGGCTTAAGAAACAAGATCTAGCCATGGAAAGGACAGTAGCAAAATATATAAATAGTAATTCTAAATCAAGAATCTTGTTTTTTTCCTCAGATAGTCCTGATCCTGCCTTATTATAAAGAATGCACAGACAAGCAGATAGCCATTTATACTAATGAGTTTAGCAGTTTTGCTTATAAACACAAGTCTGACATATTTATTTAGTACTAATATTACTGTTTTATTAGAAATACATTTATACAATACTTTGGAAAAAATGATCCACTGAACAACTACTCAGTGACTAAAATGAAAAGTAATTTGGCAACAAGTTAGAATCAGACTGTGAGGGGGAACAGCATTCAATGAACTACAATGAGCAGACATCTCTGGACATTTTGATAGGGAAGTGGTAGAACTAGCACAATCCTACTTCCATCCTGCTCATGGCTATATTTGTTTCAAGTCATGGTTCTCTTTGTTTGGGGGGACATGAAATGTTCTAAAATTGATTATAGGTAATTATATGAAATGTGAATATACTAAAATCACTGAATTGTACACTTCAAATAGATGAATTGTATATCAATTATTATAGTTTTAAAAATATCGTATTTATATTTTATGTGTATGAGTGTACTTCCTTGCATGTATGTAAGTGCACCCATGTTGTGCAAAATGCCCGTAGAAGTCAGAAGAGGGTGTCAGATCCCCTGGAACTGCAGTTAGGACAGTGGTTACCTGACATGTGTGCTCAGATTTGAACCCAGGTCCTCTGAAAGAGCAGCACTGAGTCATCTCTCCATCCCAAATATTCTATTTTTAAAAACACAAATCTTGGGGCTGGAGAGATGGCCCAGAGGTTAAGAGCATTTGCTATTCTTTCAGAGGACTGAGTTCAGTTCCCAGCACCAACACTGGGCAACTCACAACCACCTATAACTCCAGCTTTCAGGGGATCCAATGCCCTCTTCTGATCTCTGTGAGCACACAAATGCATGTGCACACACACACACACATAGACAGACACATCCACACAAATAAACAATATAAAGTATATCATAATAAAAGAATTCAAGTGTGTGAAGTAAAAAATTATACCCCAAAACAGAACTCTGATTGCCAATATAAAGTATTTTCCATTTTGTTTGCCCTCTGTTTTTTCTCATTGAAAATAAGCATTCATGGGTACATACATACAGACACACATGCAAATACATCTAAAACTTAGGGTATTAACATATTAAGAAACACATTCCTCATTTTTCAGTAAGACCCCCCCCTTTCAAAAATACCTCCTTAAAAATGCCTTGGGAGCACTCTCCTCTGATCATTTCTCTGCACTTTTCCAAAAATCTGTTTTCTCACATGTTCCCTTAGCTGTCGTGCTCGCTTAGATGCCCTCTGTCATAGAAAGAAAGGAAATGCTGTGGCTAAAAACACAGATTCAAAAATAAGATGGCATAGTTTTTATTTTGATTCTATGTATTAGATGCAATACTGTAAGAAACTTATCTCAACTTCACAGTGCCTCACTTTCCTCACCTATGAACGGAGATAAGAATCCTTATCTCTTTACATTGTTATGGTTTAAATGTGTAAATGTATATAAAATACTTGGAATGACTTCAGATTCATGATATGTATTAGAACATTTTGGTGCTGATTTGTGCTATCAGTAATATTGGTTGACATCAACTTATTACATGTTCTCTGTGGTCCCTGGCTAGAATGTAAACTATTTCAAGGTAGTGGGTATATTTTCTGTCTCCTAGTGCAGTGCTCTACAAATAATTGTTCAAGAAATGCCCGTTTATTACTGTTTAAATCGACATTGTACCAGTATAATGCCAAAAAGCACTTGGAAAATTTCTTTATATCCAAAACTCATTTTAATAAATACCAAATTATAAAGGAACTGTGCAGGTGTAGAATAGTAGCTGGTATCTCTACTACTGATGTTTTGGTTTCACCTTGTTAATTAAAAGGATAGGGATAGTAAACGAGCCTTTGGACTAAAGAGCTTTTTATATAATTGGTGAAATAGCCCTAAGTTAGAAACCAAGGATATTTAACACCTAGCTCTACCTTGCAGGAATTTGACTGACTATATATACAATATATAGTTATTCCACAAGAATAAATAAAGTAAGGATAGTCAAACATGCGTCAAAAAAAACGTTCTATAGCAGGCAGTATTCTAGTTGCTGCCCAGCCCACTGATCCCTTGCAGTGTGTCAATATACTGTTCTTCACAGAAAGAAAAAAAATCTATAATAAAAAGAATTATCTTTATTCAACATTTAAACTAATTCTCTAAAGGTAAAATAAAGCTAATTTTTCCGAAATTACATTTTCTGCACTGCTGAAGATAAAGCAAAGGGTATCATGTATTCTAGGCAAGTAGTCTACAATACAGCAACATCCTCTGCTCTGAAAATACTATAAAAATTGTCATTTCATCTTCAAATAACAATAATGATGATCACTAAGTACAAATTTAGGTAACATTGCTAATAAATAATACAGCTCATTAGTATACTGAGCTTAGCATCTCATACACTTGAGAGTACATTATCCTAATGATTACCACAAAAATCTGTAAATATACTATATAAGTTTTTAAGTGTTTTTTTCCACTTGGGGCATGAGCAGAATCATCTATCTTACTTGTCTGACACTACAAGCAATGAGCATTACATAGCAAAGCAAGAAAGTAGCTTCATGTCCTCTCAACTCAGAACTACAGAATTCTCTCCAACACCTGAGGGTCATTGCAATAAATGGTTTAGACACATCCATTCATTAACCAAAACTGCTCTTGACTTTTGTCATGTCAAAAGTCATGCTACTAGGGTAACTACAAAAGAAGCTTAGCCATCACAACGCAAAATCCAAAAGAAAATATTTCTCTAACAAAATTAGCCCCCTTATCAATGCTTAACTATTACAAATGGCTCGATAGTTTCTTCCTTGGAGACTTGAAATATGGAACAGTTAAGAGATAAATCAGGAAAATGCGTGGTCCCTTTTGATTAAGACAAGACCAAAAGTTTTCAGTGCCATAAAGATAATACTGTAATATGCTCTTTAGCGTCTCCTTCTTCAAAATATGTATTAAAGTTTTAAATCTTAGTAGACTAAACAGTATCATATTTACATGTGTCCTGGGTTAACTGTTTGAGAATGGCATTTCCAGTCTACCAGAGATACTTGCATATCCTTGTTTATTTAGGCACTATTCACAATAGACAACATATGGAACCAGGCTAGATGCCCACTAACAGATAAACAGAAAAAGAAAATATGGCAAAATCATTATATGAGAAATAAGTCAGACATAGACAAATATCACATATTTCCTGTTATTAGTGTATCTTAGCATTTTATGTAAAGAGATAAAACTATCCATCCAGATATACATGAATGTATTACAGGATTGTCTAAGGAAAGGAAGGCAACCAAGGCAGGAGGAGGAGGGAGAATGAGAGGGCTGGGGGGTGAATACGGTCAAGTACATGATATAATTATATGAAAATGTTTTTATAAAACCCATAACTATATATAATATGTAATATATATGTAGCAATGTTTCGGGTTGTCCATTGAGAATTAGATAACTTCTCAGGGAGCTAGAATTAGATAACCTCTCAGGGAGCTAGTCCCTGGAGACATCTGATTTTCCTTCCCTAAGCATCCATCAATTGCCTGTAGCTCTTCATCTTGAGGGTGAAGACATATTTGAATAAAGTGTCAAACATTTACCATAGACTTTCTGTCTCCCAGAAAAAAAGATGTCATTCTAAATAATTGAAAAAAAATAGTTTAGCTAGGTTTGAGATAACATAAATACAAAAGACACGCAAATTTCCTACACATTTCTGATGCACATATGAATGACTGCTCCTAATGTTTGCCCCAAGTTTCTAACTATTCCAGCTACAAATCTATGAAAAGAGTTAACACTAAGAACAATGAACCAGATGATGTGCTGCATGTCTGTGATCCCAGCACTCAGGAGGCTGAGGCAGGAGAACTGCCCCAAGTTCAAGCAAAGACTACACAGTGAGTTAGAGGCCAGTTTGCACTAATGTGCAGTAACCACAGAGAGAAAACTTGTCTCAAAAGAAGAAAAACAAACCAAGTACGAAGTAGCTATATCCAGCATGTGGTGTGAGCTACGCTGAGTGTTTTATGTGCATTTCTTATTTACTACTTAAAACAACCAAATAAGATACTTCACAGGAGGAAATTTAGGTTCAGAGAGATGAAACAAGTTCTCCAGTATCACACTGCTGACATGGAGTCAGGATTTGCATCTAACCCTGTGATTCTAAGGCCCACAATCTTAACAATTAACCTCTTACTATCTTCCCAAAATATCCAAGAATAGAACATAAAATTCTTGAAGTGAACAATTCTTTAGCAATGTGTGCTCGATTTTTAAAAGTAGGTCCCCAAAACACTACGACTCTACTAAATGAACTCTAAAGCACTTCATTCACAGATTATAAAGGCTTTGACCTAATCGCCATCCTCAGTGTCAGGGCCTGAGAACTGTGTCTGGCATGAAAAACAATGAAAGTGGGACAGCAATAGTAATAATAAAAAAAACAGTTGAAAGATTTACTGTTCAACTTGCCCCATTTACTTTCAGCCCCTTTTTCTCTCTTGCCTTTATCTTTCTCATTTGTAGCAAATTAAGCTATTGCTTTGTAACAGCCACTGTTGTCCTATTTTCAAAACCATATCAAATTATAGAATTTTTTATATCAAAGTCAAAGCAACCCTTAACTTTCTTCTAACATTGAATATTCCAGTGGTCAGTAATTTACAAAATACACTGTTTTCTTAATGTGTTATAAACGAAAGAAAACCTAACCTTAATTTTTAAAAAATTCAAATCAGCAACATAGGTAAGCATTCATAAACTAGGACGAAGCTTTGACGCCATCAACACTGCAGATTTAAGTTCATGGTCACTGTGTTCTAATAGTCTCTTCTGAAGATACCAGTTCCTTGCTAAATCCTTCACTCTCAATCTGAGCTGTTATCACCTTTAGGAGCTTGACACATTTTAAAATGTAGGCCCTTATCAAACAGTGTGTGCCCTTGAATTAAGAGAAACAGAGAGGCAACAGAGAGTAAAACATCAGTGACCTTTTCCACAGGTCATGATGAATATTGAAGGCTTTGAAAATACATGACTGTTTGACAAAAAGAGCAGATTCTAACAATGTAGTAAGGTGTCAATAAATCAAATGGTTATTCCAGAGTTGCAACTAATGTCCTTACAGGTGCTTACTATGAAATATTGAGTTTTACTTCAAATTTTCATATCAATACTATATTTTAAAGTACAATATATCTAAACTTGTTTCAATAGTTTTACATATTTTAAATTACTTAATAGTCAATGTTCCCTTGAAACTTTCCATAAAATATGTGCTTCAAGAAAATACAAACTGAGAGCTTGAGAGGTTGCTCAGTGGGTAAGAGCACTGGCTACTCTTCCAGACAACCGAGGCTCCATTGCCAGCACCCACAGGGCAGCTAACCTGTCCTTAACTCCAGTTCCAGGGGATCCAACACTCTCTTCTGGTTTCTATAGACACCAGGCATGCACATGGTGTACTTACATACACGTAGGCAAATCACTCATAAACAAAATAAAAATAAAAAATTCTTTTGAACAAAAGAAAGAAAACACAAAGTGATTTATTTTGTCCCCATGGAGATACTTCCGTATCACCACTCTGCTCTTTCAGTGCATACACTCCAGTCCAAGGGAGCCCAGGAGAGAGGAAAGAGCAATAAATAGAGAGGCCATTTGTTTAGGTTAGTGCAATACCTGGAACATAGGAGCATAAATATATCACAGATATTAGTTAAATGAACCAGCAAAAAAATTCAAGGACTTGATCCCAACTTCAAGAACACTCTAGAAACAATCCACTGAGACATAGAATTACTGACAGTATCAAAAAATTGAAAGGAAAAATTAAATTTGCCAATTATCATTGGCAAATATTGATAAAAGGATATCTTTAAACTAATGTCTTTTTGTTTAGTCTGGGTAGAATGAAATGGTTACCAAGACTTTAGGTAATGGGAGAGAGAAATTATAATTAAAAAGAAATTCCTGTAATGGACACTAATGTCCATTTGGAGTTCATTCTTGGGTCTTCCTTTGCATGTTCTTAATATTATTTGAAGCTTAAAGAGGAAAATAAAGAACTACAATGCACATTCATGGTCTTAAGTAACAACGAATGATTCTGGAGTTACTAAAAGCTAAGAATTATGTCTCATTTATTTTAAACATTTTTCTGCTTTAATATTTATTAGTATTTATTCTGATTTTCATATGCATTAAACTTTTCAATAAATGTTCATTAATTGCAAAGAATAACTGTGTGATCACATTAAGTTTTAAACAGAATTTTGATTCCCCCAAAAGATTATCTTGTCCTAAAGAACCATGGTCTGTTTTTAATAATAAGGAAACATAAAAATACTCAAAAACAGTTCGAGAAGAGAGTGTACCAAGTACCAAGTACCAGAATCAACAGACCAGGGTCTTGACTAATTTCAATCATGTGACTCTACTATATCTGTTTTCCTAATATATGAGGAGCATACAGCCAGCCCTCTCTATTGAGAGATGTGTGAATAAATCAGCATGTATTTACAAGGTAACAATTTACATTGTAACTATTATGAACAAGGTACTGAGGAAGATAATTTATTTACCTCCCTAATCTCCACCACCCACAACAGCAGTTTACTAATCTCCACCACCCACAACAGCAGCTTACTATTCATATGTGCAAAGCCCTGGTTTAAGCACTTTACTGTGAGAAGGTGAGGTGTACAATCTCTTATCTAAAAACCTCAGGGCTTGATATAATCCCAATTCAGAAATGCTCAATCTTTTAGATAGGCAATAAACTGTATCACTATATAGTATTCAATACTCCATTACAGCCTGTGGCACTGTCCCATAAACGTATTACAAATTCTACAGTAAATGTAAATAAAGAATAACATTAAGTAGAAGAAAGACTTTCATATTTTCAAGTCATGTTTTGTCACCACTTGACTCTTGGCACCTAACTTAGCAAGTGAAATTTTTATCAGCTTTCAGAGCTTTTGAAATTTGAAAATTTCAAATACATTCTGGGTCTAGCCAATTCATTTAAACCTTACAAAGACCATAGGGGGTAATTTCAGTTTTCCTTATTTTAAAGATGAAGCGAGTGAGGTATGTACGTTAACTACCTCACTCCATGTCCCCTAGTCTCCCAGACAAAATTAGAATCTATGCAGCCAATATCTAGTGCTCATGTTCTTAACAACTACACTTTATAAATAATCTCTCTTAAGGTGTTTTAGAACACCAGAGAGAAATGGGAATGACAAAGCAGTTTCCCTCTGTAGATATATAAAAATAATAGGAGAAACATCACAAAACAGCATTTACTCATTATTCAATAACTACAGAAGACATGTGATGTACTAGGTATTTGGGATACCAACAATGGGCCAACCACATGAGGTCATCTTCATGGAGCCAGAGGCCAGTGTAGAGAGGGGCAAGTATCACATAAGCTTAATGATGATACAACAGGGCGAGTCTGTGACTACTATTCATCTTCAAAGGAGGAGGAGAGTAGGGTAATTAGCAGATGATATAATAGGGCCTGATGTGCAAACTGCTCCTTGAATAATGTCATTTGAGAAGACAGGGGGAAAAGGGATTTAAATAGTGGATGGCATGGCCTGGCTTCCTGTTGTATATCTATGCCAGGAATAATGTTATAAACAGAAAAGTTTCAAATTGGAGAAAATCAGATGAAACCAACAGAAATTAATATGAGAATAATAAAGATGTTAGAAAGGCCTCTAGAGTCAAATCAGGGAGGATCCCAGGGAGCTCAGTGCCAGAATTGGTACTTGATCCTGCAGGGGGTAACAGAGGTTTTTTTTTTTTACAAGTTATATCCCCACAACACTAGGAACTACTCCTAATGAGATATTGGTAACCACATATATTCTTCTTTGGGATCAAGGAAATATCAAAGCTGGATTGCTTTCAACTAAAGTCTCAGGGCAATAAAATTCAAATAAGCTTCAAGTGCTTAAGACAAGCCTAAGCTCAAGGAGTAAAGGTAGAACAATTTTAAAATGTTAAAGAGGCACCAGCTAAAAGGAAGCAACAAACCTCTCTTAAAACCCTAAAGGAGCCAGACATGTTGGCCCACACCTTTAGTCCCAGCACTATGGAGGCAGAGGCAAGCAGATCTCTCTGAGATTGAGGCCAGCTTGGTCTATATAGCAAGTTCCAGGCAAGCTCAAGTTACAAGGAGACCCTGTCTCAAAAAAATTTTTTAAATCCTAAAGGACATTTCTAAAATGTAAGTGATTCCTTTATACATAAATGAAATGTCCAACACCCCCTTAAAAGCAAACATATTTACATCATTCCTTGAATAAGTTGAAGGTCTCTCTCTCTCTCTCTCTCTCTCTCTCTCTCTCTCTCTCTCTTTCTGGGGGAAGCTCTCCCCACAGCATCTTACTATATAGTCCTGGCTGGCCTGGAACTTCCTACGTAGAACAGGCTAGCCTCAAACACAAAGTTGTACCACCTGTGCCTCCAGAGTGTTGGGATTAAAGGTGCACCACCACTACTACACCCAGCAATGATCTGATTTTTATTAAATTTGTTGAAAACTTATCTTGCAGCACAAGTGACAGTTTGACAGTGGCAAGTGGACTGCTTTGAGTACACTCACCCCAGGGTTCCTATTCTCCCAGCCTTTTACCTAAATAGAGTAGACCTTATCAAAGTCTTTCATTCCCAGGTATTAGTATAAATGAATGAGTGGCTAAACATTACACTTTATGCTCTGTAAAACATGTTTGAAGGTCCACTGGCTATTTTTTTTTCAGCTAATAATCTCCCACAGGGAACAGTCTCTAGGGGCTTCCCATTGTTCTGACAATCTAACTCAAATTCTTCCTCTAAAATCCCAAGTTCTACATATCTATTCTGTGACTCCTTCTCAGGTTTCTAACACTCAACTTCTCTCACACATTGTGGTTAGCTCTTTAGAATCTCCCCCATACTGTCTTTCTGTTCTTCATAAACCCTAAGCCTAAATGTTCTCTGGGGAAATATGCTCCCAGGTAAATCCATTCTTTCTTCTGTTTCAAGGCTGTGCTCAAATATTACCTCTTCTCTGAGAGGCTAAATCTATCTGCCAGGATTCGCTGGAGACAGAATCAGTAGGAGGTTCATACAGCTCTTATAAGATGGGATTTATTAGGGGAATTGACTCACAAAGGCCCGGCAGCAGAGATGTCCCACAGCAGCCTCTAAGCTGGGCAGTGTAGCTCAGTCCAAGTCTGAAAGCCTCAGAACCAGAGAAGCCAATGGTAAACTCTCAGTTTAAGGAAATCCAAAAGCCTAAAAACCACTGGTTTAAGACCTGGAGCCCAAGTCCAAAGGCCAGCAACTCTGGAGTTGTGATGTCCAAAGCGGGCAGAAAAAAAAGAGTCTCTCTTACCTGTGGGAGAGAGATCAACATGGTTTCTTTATTCGTTCTCTCCAGCCAATTGAACAGCATCCACCCACACTGTAGGCAGAACTTCCTCACCTAGTCCACTCAGACTCATATACTTATCTCTGGAAACACTCTCACAGACACAACCAAAATAATGTTTTACCAAATTTCTAGGTATTTCTTAGTTCAGTCAAGTTGACAACTAACATTAACCACCATACCCAACCCCTTGTGAAAATAGTTAGCTCCTAATTTTCTATATTCTAAATATTTTCCTTATTGTTCTTATACTCTCCAAGGGCTTTTTCATCTATTTGCTTGTTTGGAATCTATTATCTTGTAGAATATAAGCAGGATCAGAATAGAAGCAAGGATCCTGGCTTAGAAATTTACATTGTGCCTTGTATAAAGCCTTGGTACATAGAAGGTAGTCAGTAGATTTTATAGTATAAATTATTAAACTAATAAATAATACTTTAAAATCTGATTGCTGTATATATCTTTAACTTTGAGAAAGCTGTTTTTTTCCTGCTTTTGCTAAATTTACTCTAGAGCTGTTCATTTTTCCACACACTTTCTAGTTTTTTTTCCTAGTTTTTTTTAAATGTAGTGATTCCTGCCAAATTGTTACATTATTTTACAGAAATAAGAAATAGAACCAAACCAACATATTTCAGAAACAGAAATACTGAAAAGGTTTTAATAATATATTAAACACCAGAAATCATACAATTAGAATATTTAGGTTAAGTTAGTCTCATTTCACTATTGCAAATCAAATTACATGAATATAATTCAAAAGAAAAAGACGGCCTAAAAGAAAAGTGAAGTTACATTTAGTAACATCAGAAGTATCCTATCTGAGCTGGCAGTGTGGTCCATGTACGTAATTCAAGCACTTGGAAGGTGAAGGCAGGAGAGTCAGAAGATCAAGGTTATCCTACTTTGGCTACATAGGATGTTGGAGCCCGGCCTAGGCCATGTGAGACCCCATTTCAATTTTTAAAAATATTTCTATTAATTCTTTGTGAATTTCATACTAAGTATTTTGATCATATTCTTCCCTTCTCCAACTTCTCCCAGATCTGTCCCCTTCTCCCTAACACACCCAATCTCCTGATGTGCTTTTTATCCTCATCTAGTCCAATTTGTGTTGGTAAGTCAACCATGCTCCAGAGCAGGCTTCAATTTAAAAAGCAGGAATGGAAATAAATATCCAGTATGATAATCTCTAGGTGTACCAAAAGATCCATCAAGTAACTATCAAATATTGATAATTAAGAAGAAAACGCTTAGGGCTAACTCACATGTACTATTTTTTTAATCTTCCAGACAAATATGGATAGTTTTATCATATAATCATATCAGTGACAATCTTAGTTTAGGCTTAATATCAATAATAATCCTTAAAGGAAAACAAGTAAAATATATTTGTACGTCTTTCAAAGATGTTTTGCCAAAAATTTGAAAGAGTGGGCCTATTAGAATAAGTACCCTTTTCCTACCATATTTACACTTTTTAATATTTTATTATTTTTATTTTATGTGTATGAGTGTATTGCCCGCATGTATGTGAGTGCACCTGTGTCATGCAGTGCTGCAGAGGCCAGAGGAGGGCTTCGGATTCCCCTGGAACTGGAGTTAAAGATGGTTCATAGCCACCATGTGGGTGCTGGGAATCAAACCCGGATCCTCTGCAAGAGCAGTCAGTACTCTTAACTGCTGAGCCATCTCTCTAGCCCCATATTTACACTTTTTAATAGAACTAAAGTGAATCCTAGAATTTACCAAATTAATGGGAAAAGGACATATCAGGGCAAGTTATCTAACTAACTTGATAAGCCTTTACTGCTCTTATAAAAATACTTTTCTCAGAGCATTGACTAAAACCAAAAGAGCCACACCACACAACCTAATGCTTATATGAATGGCAGGTCAAAGGCAAGGAGTATTTGAAGCTCTTGATGTTTTTAAAAATACATTATTTGATGCTGCAATACAAAGTATCCTCATTGCTTCATGGCCAACCTAAGTGCTACCAGGAGAGGGACATTTAGTTACCACTTCATTCACAACTTGGTTTCTTCTGAGACTGCTGCCAATCAGTTAATGCTGTGTCAGCGGCAACACCTGGTCACATATTAAGCAAACAAATCTATCACTGTTAAGTGCAAGGATATTAATAAGAAATTGTAGTTAAAGGAGCTAATATTTTTAGATATAAAATGACGTCATACTTGTTTAATTCATTTTTCTGAGTTTCAAGTTTGAGCACTAGAGAAAGCCTGTTTCTAAAAACACAGCTGCATATGTCAGCATGTACTTCTTCACTGGTATCTGCCTCCACTTTCAGCTTCTCCATTCAATTTTCCTCACAGACTAATCACAACATGGAAATGAGCAAATGAACCTCTTTACAAGAACTAACATGGCAACTGATGGGGAAAAAGCGAGACTGCTACAAGTAGTGGGCTTTTTAATTTTTATTGTTTGTTTTCTAAGAATTATGAGGTTCACAAATACTGCTTATGGGGAGGTATATAAATATGAGATGCACTATAGGAAACTGTGGCTTTTTTTCTTTAAAAAGGCAGGTGCCCTCCCCCATAGAGGTAATTTTAAACCCTTTAAAGCCTCTCAGTTCCCATTCAGTGTGCTTAGTAACCAGCCTGTACTAGCTTGAGGGACTTCGCCCCAAATCACTAAGGTCTTCTAACTACATTAAATAATGAACATTCTAACTTACAGATGGAGAAATGAAGCCAGGGCCACAAAACTCACCAGACCTTCAGTCAGGCTGGCTTCACTACCAGGAAGGTTTAAGAATATGTACAAGTATTGCATACACACATACATACACACATTTTAAGTGACTATGGGTTTTGGACTAAGTTATTGAAAGCTATAGAGAAACTTTAAAGTTCCCCAGCAGATATTTACTAAAGAGTATTTAATAAAGAAATGGTTTCATCTTTTTCAGTAAATGGTATACGTAAACCTTGTAAGCCTCTGAGGAAATCATTAGTCAACTGTGATTTTAAAAAAAAAAAAAAAAAGCCAAGACATTCAGACCTGAAGACGTTTAGAACTAAGTTAAACGCTTAGAGGAAAAAAAGAGTGCTCCTGACTTGGAAGCTAGCAACGGAGTCTCTCAAGTTAGACGATTCTGAGAGAGGGATGGATTAGGAAGCACAAAGTAGAAACTGTTAGAGAGCAAGAGACACTGGGGACGAGGTTGACAGAAGGATCCCCCACTATCAGGGCAGCGACAGTGGAGCCCTGAGAAGATCGTGGAGAGATGACAAAGAAGCACCTAAAAACTGGGTTCTGGAGAGGGTCCTAGACGAACCCAAGCTTCTAATAGAGTCAGACGGACCTGCAAGAGCAAAGGTGCAGAGATAAGGGCGTGCGACAGCACAAGGGCGAGCGCGGGGGTGAGCAAAGAGCGAAGCTGGTTCCCCGCCTCGCTGCCCCCAGTGCAGATCCCAATTCCTTGTCGCGTACCACTGGTGCTGGAGGCAGGGAAGCTGATGAGCCCCTGTAACTTCAGGATCCTGTCTCACCTTGTTTGCCGGGCCCCTGCGCCCTACCGCTGGTCGGGGGCAGCTGCGCTCCGAGGGCCAAGGAAAGAGTCGCGCAGCGCAGCCGGGGTTCCCTCCTGCTGCGAGGCACGCGCACCCGCAACCGCTACACCCCTTGCTCGCCCGGGCCACTTCACCCCGTCGTCAGGCAGGCGGAGAGCGCGGACCCTAACCCGAACGCCGCTCCAGTTATTTGCAAAAGTCCGGGTTCCAGGCTTCCTAGGAACAGGAGCTGAGCTGCTGCGGCCACAGCGGCAAAGCCTCCGCCTGACCTCACCAGGGGGTGGGGGATAAGGGAGGGGAACAAGAGCCCAGCTGGGGAGGGGAGGGGAGAGGAGGGGGAGTGGTGGGAGGGAGCGCACGGGCGGGGGAAACATGGCGGCGGGGGTGGCCCGGGCGGCGCCTGCGCGGAGGCCGGGGGAGCTGAGGCTAGGACCCTACGGTCCTAGCTGAACACTCAGCCAGAGAGGCAAGGCTGGGCCCGGAAGCAGGATGACCGCCAAATGGCCCTCGAGCCTTAGAAACCGGGACACTTGGGCTTGAGCCCACATGGCTTCTAGTGCCCAGGACGCAGAAGTGAAAACTGTCAAGTGTCCAGGGACAATAGTGCATGGGCCTCTCCAAGGAAGTCACCCAGTGCATCCTGCCAGTATTGACTTCAGCCTCTATAAAGTCACAGCACCTGCCAAGTAAAAGTGGTTCTGAAGAAGTGGTGTCACACTACCTCAGTGGGGCTCAGACCTCAAAATAAACCCAATCCAGGCTCCCATATACCTAATTGTTCATCACTCTTCTAACGGACTTGAGTGCTTCATATCTCCTTCTTGTTGAGTATAGAATACTAAGAAAGAAGAAGAATTGAAAATACAGCTGTTTAACATCTTACTGAGCGTCAGCTATTAGCCAAGCACCGAGGTATGAACTCGCTTTAATCTCATAGCTACTCCATGAGGTACAAGAAGATTAAGAAAGTTGCCCAAGGTTACACAGTTCATGAGTGATGAAGCAGGACCCAGGATCCCAAAGGGTATGATTCTGACACCCAAGCTCTTCACCACCTATGCTATATGTCTCACCAGACTCTAGTGAGACATCCGTTAGAAGAAGTAAATCTTTTTTTTCCCCTTCCCACTTCCATCAACCTAGATCCAACGAAAATTCCAGTCAAGCCAGTTTTTCCTTTCACCTATCTTCTATCCCACTATTTGCTTCCCTGAACGTTACAGCCTGGGGTCACCTTCTTACAATTGCTTCTTAATCATTTCTACCTATCATTCCAGACTGCATCATTTCTACTTATAATTCTAGTCTCAGGCTAGAGCTGGTAAAGGCACCTGCTGTCAAAGCCTGATGACCTGAGTTTGATCCCTCAGGACTCACATGGTACAAGGAGAGAACCAACTCTTGCAAGCTGTCCTGTGACTCCACACCTGCAATGCAGTGGCATATATTCACCCACACTCTCTCACACACAAATACACACACACACACACACACACAACACAAATATTTTGAGACAGAGAACCCCTTGTATACACGTTCCACAGAGTTCCGTGTGGGGGTTTTTTTTCTATATTTTAAGAGAGTGATGAGGTGAGACGGGGGACTGTAATGATATGCCTTTCCTAATACTCCTTCAGCCTACCAACAAACTCAACTGCGATCTGAGATTTCAATATTGCTGTCTTGGTATTTCAACTTCTATACACTGAAATTCTAACAATGTGATAGGTTTTAGGCAAATTTGAGAATAACTAGCTACTCAAATGCTTGCTAAAACTAAAGATAACACAATACATTGTTAGGCATTATCAAACTGGTAAAATAACAACTCCAAATACATATGCGATTTGTATTATCATTTTCTGATCAATATACTCACATGTTTTGATAAGAATATTTCCACTGGCTTCTTTACTATGTTTATTCAATAATTATTATATATGTATAATCACACAATAGGTGCCTATTAGTATGGCACCTACTAGATAGCACCTGTTAGAGTTTACATCATCAAGATGCGTTTAAAGAAACTAATGTCAATGTGTGTGTGTGTGCGTGTGCGTGTGTGTGTGTGTGTGTGTGTGTGTGTAAGACTGGTGCATAGGTTAAAATGAACACATTCAATTAATGTCCATCTCAGTCACTTACATCTCTGCGATAAAAACAATTCAAGGGGAGTGACTTTACAGTAAGTTCCTCCACCAGAAATGACAGGAAGATGGGCTGATCTGGTGTGGCCTAAGCAGCCTTTCCCAACCCAGGGAGAAAAGACTCCCAAGTTCATAGCAAGGGTGGGGACAGTTATAGAACCTACATTTGAACTGAGAGTAAGAAGTTACAAATAAGCTTATTCAATGGAAATCTTACTGTTTGGGTTAGGGAGCTTTCTCTGAATAGCTAATCTAGTAGATAGAGCAGTACACTAGGAGTCAGAAGACACTGTGCTATGTGATATAAACTTTGCCCATTCTCAGAAGACTGAAAGTATTATTTGATGAAAACTCTGCTCATTCTCCTATCTGAATGTATTTTACTAACTTTTGAATGAGGAAGGCTGCTACAGCAAACTAATAAAAAGGCAAACATTTCAAGTGCATACCTCACATACACTAGTAAAGGGCTCTGCAAGTGAGCTATGCCTGCAGCTGTGGGCAAGTATACAAAATATACACTCAAAGGCAAAAAGCTTAGAAACCTATCTAAAATCCTCCTTACCTAAAGCTTTAACAGCACCAATTTAATTATAAAAGCTGATGGTTTGGGCACACATCTGTAAACTCAAATACATAATTCTGAGACAGGAAGATTTTAAGTTTAAGACCAATCTGGAAAACTTAGTGGAACTGTGTCTCAAAATAAATATATAAAATGGGGCTGGGGATAAAGATCAAAAGTAGATAGCTTGCCTCGCAAATACCAAGGTCTAGGTTCAATGCCCAGCACTGCAAAAATTAATTATAAAAAGCCATAAAGACCATACTAGATGTGGAATGCCACATGAGGGTTCACTCACATGTGTGCACACAGGCATCTACACACATAAGCAAGTAGCTGGCCTAGTCAGTGTGAAAATATATCTGAACCTGCTTTGCAGCTAATGTAAAAGCAAAAGATTTTAATTGCTACCTCTAATTAAAGAACTCCAATTAAAGTGCAAATTTAGAAGTATTAGGTCCTCCCTTTATGTCTCTGGTCAGGTTGCTTTTCTTTGAAACAACTCAACTCGTCCATTACTGAAAGGAACCATTATTTACAGGAAAACCTCAAGGGGCTTTGGGCACCATACACAAAAGGAGTTGCTCAGCACTGGGTCCCACTTCTAGACTTAGGCCCAGGTCGGCTCCTGCTCTTTCCACCCCAGATCTCTGTACTACCCTTTTAGTCTGGACCCAACCACTTTGTCCTGATCCCCTGCACTCAGACCAGCTCAATTCTCCAACTTAGTTTGTTAGACCCTCAACAGGCTGTCCCCACTCCCACCTTAACCTCTTGATCTTCCTGCCTTAGAACTGCCTACCACCCTGGAAAGTCAGAGTCTACCCACTGCACCTTGATTCCCCTGCAGCCGGAACAGCTCCACTATCTCCCCAAACTCTATCCCCCTTCTAGCCTTGGGCCCAGGCCAGCATAAAGAGCCTGAAGCGAGTGTATGAACTCAAAAAAAACCCTTGAAAAATACACATACAATATCTGAACATGAGTGCATGTGTATACCTGAAGGCTATATAACAAGGAACACGGTGACAGACAGGAGAAACCTCCCTCCAAGTTGTTGCTCAAGGTAGTCCAAGAGACTCCCAGAATAACACAGGATATTACCACAGTCCTTGATTACCTCCCAGAACTTGAAGGTAAGATCCTATTGCTGAAGACGGGGCATACTTCAGACACAGGACTTGCAACAATGGAACTGAAACTGTCCTGGAAGCCTCCTCCCTGGACACTAGCTCTCACAGTTCTAGAGGATACTATGCAAGTTACTAAGGGAGAAAAATCAATCAGTGGTCCAACCCAGCTGTAAAGACTAATAACCACAACAACTGGTACAGCAAACTATCTCTATTGGTGCAGTAGTGGCACTTTTATCTAGGGAGTAATCAACACCTATTTAATTGGACTTAAAGCTCACTCAATGGGCGGGAACTCATGGGTGGCACTGTAAATACAGCCAAGAAAACATGATTGGAGAGGTCATAGATCCAGAGGAAACCTTATCTCTGTCATGTCTCTAGGCAAATGAAATTTCTTACCATATACTAAATATGGATCCTTGTATTTACAGACAAGTATACTGTATACCACTCATCACAGAAGCTTCTTTTTGTAACAGATGGAGGCCATTACAGAGTTCCACAACTGGTCACACACATAGAGAATATATGTCTGAGAGATACCCAGCCATCCCTAAGTGACACATCTACAGTGGAAGCTCTACACCTGAGGCTTATGGAACATAATGGAACAGGGGTTAGAGAGAATATTCACCAGTGAAGCTTCTGCACACAACAGAGTGTGATGCACACAGAAGGCTAAGTTTAAGAGAATAAGAGACTGCAGGGTAAGTGTCCCTGGATAGGACTCCTGAATTAAATCTCACCCACCCATGGCCCAGAGACCATTGCAGAAGAGGGGACTGAAAGATTTAAGAGCCAGGGTTGATGCATGAACATAAGGAAATCGAGGCTTTCAGGTCACTGGAAACTTGTTCATATGAACTTGCAACAATGATGACAGCATGCACAAGACCCGTGCCAACTCAATCAGACAAAAACCATATTACAAGGAAAATGGGAAGCAGGTCCCAACCCTAGCTGGGGAATTATTGGCAGTTGATCACTGCTCAGTGAGGGAGAGTAGATCTTTAAGGGAGTGATTATACATAGGCTGACTAGACTCCAGTGGATGAACTTGTACCAAGGGATATCTTGACAGGAGACGACTTAACATATATGACAGAATACATGAAATCCAGTGGGGAGCATGGGGGGTAAAAGCTATAAATTTGATTAAGATCTATTATATGAAATATACAAAAACTCAATAAAAATATTTTTTAAAGTTGCTTTATATAAATCTATGTTATAAAACAGGCTTAAAAATAAAAAGGCTTAAAGAAAATGAAGTAATATATTAACTGGGCATAAGCCTCAATAATCATTCAGATGTCCATTCTCTCCCAAATTGATGGTTATAGTACAATCCCATGAAATCCCATCTGGCATTTTTTTTTGATCAAAATCAATAAGCTGATTCTAAACTTCATGTAGAAATGCAAACAAAAACTATCCAAAACAACTTTGTTTATAAAAGACCCAAATTGGAATAACACTAAATGGTTTCAGTTTTTCTTGTAAAGCTGTGATAATCGAGACAGTGTGGAACTGATCACTATAATGGAATGGAGACAGAGTATCATCGGACCCACAACATACAGGGAAAAGTGATCGTCGACAAAAATTCAAAGCCAGTTCCATTTTTGAACTGAACTTCTATGCTTTCCATAATGGCTGTACTCATTTATATTACCAACAATGATGTATAAGAGTTTCTCTTATTCTTTACCTTTACTAGAACTTGTTAACATTTATCTATTTGAATACAATCAGACAGTTGTGGGGTGATATCTCATTATGGTTTTAATTCAAATTTTTCTGATGATTAGTAGTGTTGAATATTTTTATGTCTGTTGTTCGTTTATATGTCTTGTTTTTCTCAGTGTATATTTTCATTTAATTTTTGTGCATTCAAATAACACATCTTAATCATATTTAGATCCCCTCCCCCATCCATATCCCCCATAGCCCTCCCATTGCATTTCATGTATTCTGTCTTATATGTTAAGGCCTATCGTGTCAAGTTTGTGTACCTAGATGTCCTTCAGTGTGAGTTCATTCACTGGAGTCTAGTCAGCCTATCTAGAGATAAGATCATACGTTCCAGCAGTCCCAGAAATTCTGGATGTATATCCACAGAAAAGGCAATCAGTATATTGAAGAGGCATCTACACTCCTGTGCTCATTGCAGCACTAACCACAGTAAACAAGGATGGAAGCAACTCAAGTGTCCATACACAGTCGACACATTAGATGCAAGGCAGTCTTAGATACACTTTTCCCTAAGTATCATGAATAAATATAGAAAGTGTGGTACTTATGCACAATCTAACACTGCATGCCCTTTAAAGAGAAGGAAATTACTGTCATTCATGACAACATGAATAGAACTGAAGAGCCATATATTAAGTGAAATAAGCCAGGTAAAAAAGACAAATGCTACATTATTTCACATTTGCAGACTCTCAAAGTCAGACTCCTAAAGGCATAAAATAAAAAAGTAGTAGTTACCTGAGGCTAAAAGATAGATTAAGGGATGAGGAAAGAAAAGATGACAATCAAAAGGCACAGTTTCACTTAGATTAGAATGCGTTTGAATGATCTATTGCATTGCAGCCACAATTAACAGAGTGCCTACTTCAAAACTACTGAAAGAGAGCTGAGTGTGGGGGTGCATACATTTAGCCACAACACTCAGGAGGCAGAATCCAGCAGGTCTGTGAGATCAAGGCCAGCCTGGTCTACATAATGAGTTACAGGCCATCTGGGGCTACAGGGAAACCCTATCTCAAAAATAAATAAAAAAAAAATAAGTTGGTGATGTGATGGACATTTAATTAGCTTTTATTGAACCTTTCCATATTGTACACATAGATCAAAACATCATATTATACCTCATAAAGATAAACAATTATTATTTATTTGAAAAAATTAGTGAACAACAGGTTTTCTTCAAAAAGTGTAATCATGTAAACCAAGATCCATGCCTCACACCATGTATAAAAATTAAGAATGCAGGGCTGGAGAGACGGCTCAGCAGTTAAGCGCACTTGCTGCCCTTCCAGAGAACCCAAGTTTGGTTCCCCACGCCTGTGTTGGGTGGCTTACGACTGCCAGTAACTCTAGATCCAAGGGATCCAAGACCTTCTTCTGGCCTTCACAGAGAATCTTCTCTCATATGATATGCACTCACACAGACACAGACACACACAGACACCACACACACACACACACACACACACACACACACACACACACACACGCACTACAAATAAAATAGATGTTTTTAAAATATGAGTGCCTCATTGACACAAATTTTAAAAATCCGGAATGGTAAAATTAGTAGAAGAAAATGGACAAAAATCTTTATAATTTTGGATTAGAGAAAGGTTTATTAGGTATAACACCAAAACAAGCAAGAAATTAAAAGGGTATGGCTTACAGTGATGTGTTTGTGTGTCAAGTTCGTTCACAAGGGGATAATTGTGCTGGTTAGTTTTTGTCAACTTATCATAAACTAGTCACTTGAAGGTTCATCAACTGAGGAATTTCCTCCATCAGACATAATATCCATGTCTATGAGGCATTTTCTTAACTGTTAATTGATGTAGGAGGGTCCAAGCCACAGTGAGAGTTTCCATCCCTGGGTAGGTGGTCCTGGACAGTTTAAGAAAAGTAGCTCAGCAAGCCAGGGGAGGCAAGCCAGTAGCAGCATTCCTCCATGGTCTCTACGTCAGTTCCTGCTTCCAGGTTCCTACCTTGAGTTCCTATCCTGACTGCCCTCAGTGACGAACTGTCACTTGTAAACTTATGATGAAATAAACCTTTCTTCCCCAAGTTGGTTTTGGTTAATGTTTTATCACAACAATAGAAAGTAACTAGGACACCTGCCATATGTTCCAACCACTGTACCTCCACTCCCATTCAGTCAAGTAAAAGGGAAGCTTATGTCTATACAGGAGTTGTACATGAATGTTCTTAGAAGGTATAGTTTTATTAGCCAGAATAGGGAAAAAAATCACAAATATCTATCTATACTATTGTACTACAATACTATTCAGTAATAAAAGGAGTGGATTACTATAGAAGAATGCACAGAACAATCTGTGTAAATCTGAAAATAATTATTCTGAATTAAAATGCCATCCAACAGAGTACATACAATATTATCCCATTTATATAAAATTCTAGAGAATTAAAATGAATCTATAATGACAGGAGCAGTTTAGTGTTTGCCTGTGAATAAGACTATGGAGCAGAAAAGACAAACGGATGCAAAGAAACTTTATTGATAACAGATAGGTTCCTTACTATTTTATAGTGATGGTTTCACAAGTACATATAGACGTATATATCAATATTTAGCAAGTTGTATACTTTATGTATGCCAGTACAACTCACTAATACTGTAAACAGTCCTGTGCCTTTACAAACTTCATTATCTCTATTGTATTCTCTTTTTATAAAAAGATACAAAGACAGGGATGCCATAAAGGGTCAAAAATGGTTTGGAATCATGTACCAGTCACTGTAAAGACTATTTTTTTATTTCTGCACATTACCAGAAAATATATTCCACTATTCTATTACAGATTGGGATGCTATGCTTTACAGGATGATGATAGGACTTGGTCAAAATTCCTGGGTTATATCTATTCTATGCAAGAGATCAGCCAGAATGAGACTGGGATCTCTCTCTCTCTCTCTCTCTCTCTCTCTCTCTCTCTCTCTCTCTCTCTCTCTCTCCCTCTCTCTCTCTCCCTCTCCCTCTCTGCATGCATGTGTATACAGTTGTTCTTGTGTCTCTGGAGCCCACACATACACATCTTGTCTCTCTCTCTCTCTCTCTCTCTCTCTCTCTCTCTCTCTCCCCCTCTCCCTCTCTCTCTCCCTCTCTGCATGCATGTGTATACAGTGGTGCTTGTGCCTCTGGAGGCCAAAGGTCAACATCTGGTGTCTTCCTCTGTGACTTTCCTTAGCTTTTGAGATAGGGTCTCTTCCTGAGCCTGGAGTTCATAGACTCAATTCAGCTAGGTTGGCTGCCCAGCCAAAAAGCTCTAGGGATCTGCCTATCTCTGCACCAGCACTGAGGTTACACTTGTACGTTGTCACACCCAGATCTTTATGCAGGTGCTAAGGATGTAAGGTCCTTACCCTTGTATGCCAAGCATTTTACATACTGAACCATCTCCCAAGCCTCATTTGGCCAACTTAATAGGAATGTCTCCCTCCTGTTATCCTGACAAACAGCATCTCATTTTACCAAACTTAGACCAAGTTTCACTTTCCCCAATTAATATTTTCTAGCTATCCAAAGGGTGATGCACAAAATTTTGCCAGTAATAAAAGATAAATTTTGCCTAGGTTTTAATCTAATATCCACCACAGATGCATAACCTTGAATCTATTTTTGCACACCTGTATGATTTGTAGAATAAAAGTGCAAATAATTTTTTCTAATGTGATTCTACTGAAGGTTAAAAAATTTATTATATTTAACCAGACATAGTAGTATACACCGCTAGTCCCAGCTACTCATCAGACTGAGGTAGTAGGATGGCTTGTACCCAGAAATTCCAGACAAGTCCAGGCAACATAGAAATATACCATTTTTCTTAAAAGTTCATATTAATGACTTATACCTAAAACACATACAACTGTGTCTGGAAGAGCTATACAAGTCTGGGGTTTACTCCTTTTATAAAAGCACTGGAAACACTTGCATGCTTTTCTCATGTGTCTGCTTCTTCTTACTATTGTCATTAGATTCCTGGGCCAGGGATGATGAGCGATTTGCTGCCTGGCAATAACAAGTGTTCAATAGATAAACAAATTGTGTCCATGGGGTCCAGTAATCTCCACTATAAACTAACTAGATGATCCAGAAAGACTGTTACAAAAACAAATAAATATAATAAATTATTTTCTTCCTGATAATTTCTAACACTTAAATCAATGTAACTTTACAAAACTCTCATACAATTGCTCAACTTTATTAGTCAACAAAATGTACAAAGTGAGAAGGTACCATTCTACCACATCTATTTTAATGCCAACTCAGAACATTTTCTTTTCTTTTGCTTTGCCATACTGGTGATCAAACCAGGTCTTTGGGCATGCTAGGCAAGCCCTATACCACTCTGATATACCCTTAACTCTGAACTATTTTAAAAAATACTTCTACTTAACCTATTCCATCCTGGTAAGTAAGCACTGTTAACCACAGATTGATTTGCATAAATCCTTTACCTTCACTGACTCTTTCCTAATCTATACATGGGATAATACTCACTACTCACCATTTCATAGTGAAATCGTTATGGTTAATGGCCTAATTGATAAAAATGCTATAGAATTACTATGCATTTCTTTTGTGTTCCTTAGTTTTTGATATGCTGGGGATCAAAGTCAGACTTTGGCTATGTGTATGCTAGAGAAGCACTCTACCTCTAAGCTATACATCCATAGCCCTTCTGCAAGGTACTTTTGAAAAAGTTCATCTTCTTTATTCTTGCTGATACTATAGGAGCACTGTTTATAAAGAAGCTTCTCTTTCTTCATTCTGATTTTCTTCTGATGTAATATTGCATTTCCTTCTTATGGCCTTACCTGGAGATTCCAGGAGGATAATAAGCAGTAGGGACTAGATTTAGAAACAACATTGTGAGGGCTCTGCCTCTTAACATTAGGTGAGACCTGAACATCTGATCAAGTTTCTTGTTCCAATGCCCCATCCTCAACAAAATGTCTTCACACCTACAGATGATCTATTTCAGTAACTGATTCTATCAGAAGTCAAACATTCCTAAACAACGATGACTCCTGATGTTCACTAAAAATCAAAGAACTTATCAACTTTCTCTTCTGACTGGCCTCAGCCTGTGTTTACACACAGAAAATAAAGAACTGATCAGCATTAACCACAAGAAAGATATGAAGCACAAGCTTAGCTACATGCAACCTTCTTGTAGTCATATACTTAAAAATAGAAGGACTAGGCATATAGCTCAGTGGTAGAGTACTTGCCTAGCATACATGAAGCCTTAGGTTAAACCCTCTAGTCCTACTAAGTAAGAAAATAAATAAATTGGGCCTGATAGCACACGCCTTTAATTCCAACACTAAGGAAGCAGAAGCAGGCGGATCTCTGTGAGTTGAAGGCCAGCCTGGTCTGCATAGTGAGTTCCAGGCCAGCTGGACTTACAGGGAGACCCTGTCTCTAAAAGATCAATAAATAATCAAACAAGCAAACAAATATTAGTACTGCTTATATTTTAAAATATTTTAAAATCCTATTAATTTTACAATATATTTATATATCTTTTTTGAGCTTTTTAAATTTCATAAAACATTTCCCACTCAAATCCAGACCTGCTCCCCCATCCATGCCTCCCCCTATACCCCACTGAACCCTATGCACTCTGCCATACATGCTAAGTCCTATTCATCCAGGTGTTTGTACCCAAATGTACCCTTCAGTGTAAATGCAACCACTGGCATCTAGTCAGCCCATACTCTCCCTCACCCAGCAGCAATCAGTCTCAAACAGTTCTCAGTCTAGTGCTGGCCTGCCACCTATTTCTCACTTCCCCTTTAGGCCCTTGTTTAATTGAGCTGACATGGATCCTGTGCTCGATGCCACCGCTGCCACAGGCTCACATAAGCAAGCCTCCAGTAGCCTGGAAGCCTTCACCTCCCTGTGTTCATGAACCAGCCCTGGCTCTTACAATCTTTCTGCCTCCTCTTCCACAATGGTCCCTGAGGCGTGGGTGGGTGACATTTTTAACCCAACAAATCCAAAATGTTTTCATCATTTAATCATTTTAAAAATAAGGAGCTATTTTACATTTTTTGTTTTAATTGAAGTTTTGTGAATATTCTACACTATATTTTAATCATATTTAGACCCCTTCCCCTATTTGCTCCCTCCTGAAAACCCTCCCACACAATTTAATGTACTTTGTTTTATATAGGCGCCTATATATCTGTGTCCCCAAATGACCTTGGTTGTTGGTCCATCCACTGGAGCCTGGTCAACCTATCACACCCTTAAAGAAAATTGACTCTTCTTCTCCCAGCAGCCACTGGTTGTCAATAGTTCCTCAGCTAGGGACTCCTATCCATCTCCCCACATCCATGCTTGGATTCTGTCTGTCTTGAGTGTACGTGAGTTTTGTGCATGCTGATACCATTACTGTGAGTTCATATGACCAACTTCCCAGCTGTCTGGAAAACTCCGTTTCCTCGTGGTCATTTAGTACCTCTGACTCTTACAATCTTTCTGTCCCCTCGTCTGCAATGCCTTGGGAGGCAGAGGTTTGACATAGGTGTCCTGCTCAGGGATAAGCAATCTTTAGTCTCTTCTTCTGTGCAAGTTGGCTAATTGTGGGTCTCTATCTTAATCATCATCTGCTGAATGTGAAAGCTTCTCTGGCAAATGTTGAGGAATGTATTAATCTACAGGTATGACAAGTTATTAGAAGTCAGTTAATACTATGCCTATTTAACACAATAATAATGGTAGACTTTTCCTTGTGGCCTGTTTTTTTTCATTATGTCTTAAACTCCAGTGAGAGTATTTTATACATTCATCACATCTCAATTCATATTATTCACATTTCAAGTGCTGATAGTCACATGGGGATAATGGCTACTGTATTAGACAGCACAGTTCTCTGGTTTATTGATTTGCAGTAATCTGAAATGTATAATTCTCTCAAACACTGCTCCCCTCACATAATACTCTGTGAAAGCAGGAAATAACAAGGAAAATGGAGTTTTATTGCCCACATATTAGAGGTTTTCCTATGTACCACTAATAAATTGCAATGACATCAACAATATCAAATTTCCTACAGAAAACTATGAAAGTTGAAAGGGTTTTAGATTGTACATGAAAGAACAGCTGCAACATCTTTTCATGAACCAAAAGAAAAACAGGCAATAGGATGTTCTTACCAAGTATATCAATTTTAAAAGAGGACATTTAAAATAAAAGTAATATTTGACCTATGAAAATGCTGAAGAATAGAATGCATTTAAGTAAAACATTTATACTGCATTCAAATAGGGAAAGAAATTCAAATTAGATTGGCGAAAAGTTAACAGAAACTTTAAATATACCCTACATATTAATCAGAAAGGAAAATAGCCAAGTAAGGCATCCAAGTCTTCTTGCATGCCTTCTCCTCTAAGGACATTGCTCTCTATCCCAATTTTCCAAGACTCCTACTCTCCTTCAAGTCTCGGCTTAGTGGTTTTCTCTAGAAAAGTTTTTCGGATGCCCTATACGGTATCTATGGATATAAGATATAATGAATATGTCTATAATATTCTCAAAACACCCTGGACCTCTCAATTCATTATGCCATCTTGTTAATATATATCACCATTTGTCTTCCTGCTAGAATGTAAGCACCATGAAGGGCTAGACTAGGTCTATCTTGCTTGTGGCTAAATGCCACTGTCTCAAATAAAGCCTGGAATACTGGTAGTGCCCAAATCAGTACTATTGGTTTAATTTGTTAACTCAAGACACTACATAATTATGCTATTAGATGTACTAACTGTATTAGCTATCATATATGCCTAAAGGAGGGTATCAGTAATATTTATTAAGTGCTTCATAGATTGTTGATGCAATCTTGCTTATTAAATTGATGTCTTTGACAATACATTTTGCTTTTCATTGACAGAATAATCTCAATTTCTGTCTATTCTCAGAATTTCTACTAGTGAAGTACATATTAATGAGGCTGTACTTTATTTTGATTAAATTATCTTTGGAACTTTATACCAAGCATGTCACCCAAGGGTTAAAAAAAGATCTCAAACTATGATATGTCTATTTAGAATGCATCATTGTAAAGTGTACATCTATTTTGAATCCAGGACCTATGTACTTTGCCTAAATACAGAAATTCAGCATAAATTTAATATTTGTACACTTTTAGTAAATTTTTATCTTAAATTGTTACCTGATTTTATATACTTTGTTCAGCCAGGGGCTGCTCTTATAAGCAGTCAAACCAATCTTGCCTAACTTTAACATTATGGCAATCAGAAGTTCAATTACCTTCATGTCAGAAATATCTTGAACTTTTCATGATCTCAGATCGAGATCACTCCTCATGTTAACCTGGCCACCAACTTTTATTTGCCATTCTTTGAGTTTTAACACTATGGATATTTGCCTGATTTTTTTTTGTTTTGTTTTGTGTGTGTGTGTGTGTGTGTGTGTGTGTGTGTGTGTGTTTATGTGTGTGATTTGAGACAAGGCCACAGTATGTAGTCCAAGCTGGCCTGGAATTCACTATGTGTTGTTTCAACATGACCTTCAACTCACTGTGTATCCCACACTGGGATACACTCATGATAATCTTAACTCATGATAAACCTCCTGTGTTAGCCTTTAGAGTGCTGGGATTACAGAAGTGAGACACCATGCCCAGCTCCACTAATTATTCTTAATACTCACTAACATGAGTGCTATGATCTAAATGTCTGTTTTGTGTTATCACCATGAGGTTTTTATTACTATAATTTTGTAGTATAATTTGAAATCACGTATAGTGATCACTCTATCATTCTTTTTGCTCAGGATTATTTTGGTTATCCTGGGTCTCTTATTAACTTTAAGATTTTTTTCCTATTTCTGTGAAGAATGGCATTGAAATGCTCATATGGATTGCACTAAATATGATAACCATTTTCACAATATCAAATCTTCCAATCCTTGAGTATGGGAGGATTTTCCATCTTCTAAGGTCTTTAATTTCATTCTTCAGTGTTTTAAAATTTTCACTGTAGATGTCTTTCACTTCCTTGGCTATTTTTATTCTAAGGTATTTTGGTTTTAAAGAAATTTGAATAAGATTATATATATACTGAAGTAAAGACAGCTCCAATAAATGGGGCTGGGAAACTGAATGCAAGTATACCCCTATATCTCACCCTGCACAAAAATCAACTGCAAAGCAATCAAATACCTTAATATAAGACCTGAAACTATTAGAAGAAAAAGTATGAAGAAGACTTCAACATATATGCATAGGCAAGGACTTTATAAATAGGACTACAGTAGCACAGGGAGTTAAGTCATCAACTGACGAATAGGACCATGTGAAATTAAAATACTTCTGTACAGCAAAGAATACAGTTAATGAAATAAAGACATAGCCTACAGAACAAGAGAAATATTTTGCTAGGTATACATCTGACACATGATTAATATCTACAGTATACAAAGAACTCAACAATCTAAACAAGTAATGAAACAACCTAAGCAATAAATAGCCTAATTAAATGAACAAATAGTTGTTATGATGAAATACGAATTGAGTGACCAATAAACACACAAAAAAATGTTCAACGTGACTAGTCATTAAAGAATGCAAATCAGTTATATCAAGATTCCTTCCTTCTCTCCCCAGTCAGAATGGTAGTCATTAAGAAAACAAATAGCCGGGCGTGGTGGTGCACGCCTTTAATCCCAGCACTCGGGAGGTGGAGGCAGGCGGATCTCTGTGAGTTCAAGGCCAGCCTGGTCTACATAGTGAGTTCCAGGACAGCTGGGGCTACAGGGAGACCCTGTCTCAAAAAAGACAAAAATAATAATAATAGTTCAGCAACATTAAAAAAAAAGAAAACAAATAACATTTGTACATTCTTCTTGATTGCCGCTCTATTCCCAATAGCTGAAAAAAGGAATCAATCTAGATGTCCATCAACAGATGAATGGGTAAGAGAATTGCAGTACACATACACAATGAAATATTACTAATCTATAAAGAAAAATGAAATCATGAAATTTTTAGGTATATAGATTCAAGTGGGAAAATTATACTGAGATAACTCAGACCCAGAAACCATGTTTTCTGTCATATATGGATCACAGTTTCAAACCTTTTGTTTTATGTGTTTTAACTTGGAGCACAACTAGAAGTTAAAAAAAACTGGAAATGAGTTTTAGGGGGGATAAGTTAAAGGAGGAGAGATAGTAAATTATAGGTGAAACTAAAGTATAGAGGTGGAATACTGGGAGTGGAAAGGCATAAGCAAGAAGATGTGTGGGAATATGAGCTGGGAAAGGAAGGAGTAATGCGAAGGAGATGTGAAAAATCCACATGGATACTTACTATCTGAAAACTCAATTATACAATATAATTGTAACGTAGTGGAATACATTGTGATATCAAAGAAGAGGAGAGAATACTGGGGGTTAATGAGTTAAGTGGGGATGGGGCTGGAAAACTGGGGAGAGGTGAGAGTAGTTGGTGGGTTAATCAAAACTAAGGATACACAAAAATGCCATATGGAAACCCAGTAGTTATTAAGTTAATTTCAAAATATATTTCTTTTTTAAAAAATGAGTTCAAATAGTGGTACCCTGTGTGAGTGGATAATGTTGCTCTTATGGGTGAGAGACCTCCAGAGAGTGCTGAGTTCTGGCCTCCCTCGGGCTTCCCTCTGGCAGAGGGCCTGAGAACACAGGGGACTTCCTGAGAGCCCCCAGATCCTGCCTCAACGTGGTGGTCCTTTTAATAAGATGATGCTATACAGCAGTCCCTTCTGTATGAAATAACGACCATCACCACGTCTCCAGCTGAGCCTGATCGCTAAACATCATCACAACTGGGCTTGTTGATGGTTGTGCTCATTCATTAAAGGAGGGCCAAGCAGGATCATTGGACCCTCACCGCATTACACAGGCACTCTTCCCAGCCAACTGTATGTAATTTGGCCCTAATCACACATGGCCTCCTGGATTTGGGGAGGGCTAAAGTATATAATATGGGGACGGCTAGGAAGAGAAGGCATGACCCATGCTGGGTAAAGGCTTTCAAGTGTGAATACCTTTAGGTCATACATACACCTCAGCAACCCCTCAGTTATCTCTGTAAGTAAGCTCAATAAATTCATTGATTCCCCAGTAAAACTTTAATCAAACATTGGCTTGACACTAGAACCTTGAAAGGGAATAAGCATTGCTTAGCATCCCCAGGAAAAGAAGTCTCACAACAGATGGAAAATTTATTTTTTAATGGTATTATGTCTCATAATTATTTTTTAATGAGAATGTAAAAGTTGTTAAAAGGAATATGTTAAAGCTGTAGTAAAAAGCTTCTAATAATGTAGTTATTAAAATTTTTTAAATATAATGATTTAGAAAATAATTCTTCAGAGCATAAAAATTTGCTCCTTAATAATTAGTAGATGTGAAAAACATTACCCCTGAAATTTACCTGATGACTTTATATCCATGCTCAGATGCCAAGGAGCTCAGAAAGTAACCGACTATGACTAGTAA
>NW_008330298.1:2355840-2368566 GCF_000622305.1 Nannospalax galili
CTACAGCCAATTTTTTAAGAGATGCATCTTAGCTCAGAAAATTTTTATTGAATATGTATATGCTGATGTAATGAAATGCTTCTTCTAAGTATGTGGTTATTAAATAAATTAAAAAAAAAGACATTTTCCAAAATAGAAAAAAATGAGAAAGCCTAAGCAGGTGATGAAGGTCTGTGTAGGTTTTTTATGATATATAAAGGATGAGACAAAAATAATATATACATAATCTTAAAATTTCTATGGTCAAGTTTAGTCTATTAGTTTAAGGAACAAAATATATATCTAGTCAAGGTTTACCTGAGAATATTTGGTTTTTTACTCAAGCCTTATCTACATAGCACATGATAATTAAAAGTACCAAACTAATGGAACTAACCTTATTGGATGTTTAACAGCTGTAGTTTGAGGCCTATACTAATGTGGTCAGAGGGACTTAAAGAACAGTTTTTGCTCCTTGCCCTCCAAGGTCAACTAAGTTCCAGGGGACTATGGAACAGCTCTCAAAATGTCCTGTAACTGTGGTGAGTCACCTGTCCTCTTGTTCAGGGAGGACATGGAGTCCTCACCAGATGGACTTGAACCAGTGTCCAGTCTACAAAGAGGAGGGTCAACACAGAGGAAACATTTCCTCCATGCTTCCAAGAGAAGCCAGCCATAATCAAGCAGGACCTTTGACTTAGCTTCACATAGATGGAACTGGTAAAAGACAGGAGCCAGGAGCTCCTCCCAAGCCCATGTGACCCCCGAAGAACAGATCCTCAAATGACCTTAAGTGTAAAAATAAATTGATTTATTTGGCCAACTGTATGGTCTTAAACACCCAAAAGGGAACTATAACAAAAGAGTAAAGTCATCAGTATATTTCTTTATTTCTTTAAGAGTTCAAGGGCTTACACTTCCCAGACATTAGGCTTAATTCTATATAAAAAGTTATTTAGACAATTATTTCTCATTGATGATTTTGTTCCTAACCAGAAAGTGCTGCTCAGATGTAAGGCTTCAAATTTTGGCCTCCAATACTGTAGTGCATACCTTTACCTAAGGAAGTCAACCAGCTATTGTTCTAAAATGATGGATAAATTTGTTTTCTCCCCCTATATAGAAGCCTTTGAGAGGGAACTGACACTGATTCTAACCACTCCAACAGCTATCAAAATACGTGAAAGCAAGTCCTGAATCCATTATTCTAGAGTCCAGCCTTGCAAGACAAAAGGAAAATGAGGAGGAGCCCAATAGAGGGATGCTTTTGGAAGTCCTTGTCAAGAAATTCCAATGGACTCTCATATGAACATTTAAAAATTGCCCTGTTCTGACTTTTTGCTAGTTCCCTGTCTAGAACTTATAATGCTAATTACTCTTGCCTTTACTTCTCCTTCGCATCTCCTAGTCATGATTCAGGGACTTTCTTTTCCCCCTAGAGGTAAGAGTTATGCAATTTGGGAGACTTTTAGATAGACCCACTGAAGGGGTACTCCAATGGCCTCACCCTGTTCCCTGTTCAGCATGGAAGAAGCCAGAGCTGTCTGCGCCCCAATTCCCTATTGGCAATTTGGGTAACCTCTTCAGAGGATGGTGTGATAAGAATAGGAGATAGGAATTGGCTAGGCAGTTAGTGTAAAAAAGACCCCAAAGAAAAGCAGCCAGTTTCTTGGCTAAAAGCCAAAATGTCCTTGGGCCTCTTAGCAACACACTCTGTTCCAAAGGCCAAAAATGTTGAAAGTGTTTGGGAGCTTGTATCTAACCCTTAAAAGATTTTAAGGATACCTCTTCAGAGGAGAAAATGTTAGAGTATCCAAAAGCCCCATAAAAACAAATAAATAAATAAAAGAAGAAGAGTACATGAAGTTCTCAGAAAAAAACGTGATGGGGAGATATGGGAGGAGTTGGAGAGGAGGCATGGATTTGATCAAAACCCCTTATATGCATATATGAAATTCTCAATAAATTATTTATTTAAAGAAACAAAAAAAATAGGATATGGGTGAATAAATGGAAATCTTGGTGCAAGGCGTGGAATACCTCCCTGACAGTTATTGGTCAAGGAGGCCCCAGAGATCTCCAAAACAGCACAAGAAATTGCCTTTGCCGTTGGTTACCATCGTAACGACATGGTAAGAATCTACTGCTGAACACATCACACACATTGGCTGAAGGACATAGAGAAATCAATCTCAAACCAATCTCAAGCCACTAGCTTTCATAATGTCTGAAGGTATTGTGAAGGCTGCTGTGAGAGAAGAGACATTAATGTCCTTACCCAGTGCTAGACCCTACATGCTACAATACCGATCTGCCAGGAAAGCTGTATCTACAAGTTCAATAATAGCACAACTGTCATGGGGTAACTAGCCATTTTCGGACTGAATTCGAGACCTGTTCCACAGGAGGAAATTTCATTGCTGGTATGTAATCATGGTCAAATTCCCATGACTGGAGAGGTCATGGGCCATATGCTGCTCTCAGCCTTTGTCAGAGGAGGTTCATGCTGCGGTTGGCAGCAGTCAACGCGGAGAATGATAACTGGTCAAAGTACCAGGAGTAAGGGATTGAGTGTGTGCCCCTAAATGTGACATCTTCGTCACCCCCACCACAATTGGTTTGTGTCTCATCCTCCAATGGCTGGCTCCACACCCATGCACATGTGAGCAGTGCTAATTGGACTAAATGGATCATCAAGAAGAAGGAGGAGGAGGAGGAGGAGGAGGAGGAGGAAGAAGAGGAGGAGAAATGAAGTTGAGAATCAGAAATCTTTCTTGGATATGGAGAGTATTGGAGGGTGAAATGGGAGGAAGGATATGATCATATTTCATCATTTATGAAATTCTCAAAAACATTAAGAATGTACAAACAACCACAACAAAGTTGGCTGACAAGGGTATGGACAAAGGGAATCCTTATATACTGCTAGTGGAAATGTAAACTAGTGCATCCACTATGGAAGTCAATATGGAAGTTTCACAAAAAAATCAAAATAGATCTACCATATGACCCAACTATGTGACCCATTCCTATATATTCCAACTCCACATATCAGAGATACTTGCATATCAATGTTAATTGAAGCACTACTCATAATACCTAAGTTATGGTACCAACCTAGGTGCCCAACAAGAGAGAAATGGATAAAGAAAATTAATATATACACACAATGGAATTTTTCAGTCATAAAGAAGAATGTTAGGCTATTTGCAGGAAAATGGATGTTACTAGAGATAATCATGTTGAGTGAATTGCGCCAGTTTCAAAGTGTTAAATATGGTATTTCTCATTTGTGGTTCCTAGAATATATATATATATAGTCATTTATGAATATATGACCTGAAATTAGAAATGAAACTGTCTACACTGCTAAGGGAACAAAGGATACTAGTAACACGCATCAATGATGAAAAGTGTGACAGCAATATGCTCAATGTACAATATATACATGTAAGAAAAAATTTCAAATTAAAATTTAAAACTAAAAAAATAATAAATGAAGTTATTATTTTCCCTTCTACATATAGGTATGCTCTGAAACACAGGTGGTTAAGTGACTTTCCTATAGCATCAGAGCTATTATGAGTCAAAGGTGGGTTTTAGTCTTAAGCAGGGTGACTTCTGAGTCTATACCACATGATTTTTATGAAAATGATAACTAAATGTCACTCAATTAAAAGGTCACCCCAACTTTGTTCTGGCATTTCAGTAAGATATAACCAGAAAGAATGTGTATTAATATTTTACAATTTAAGTTGCAACACCATTTCGCTTCCTGAACTACCTATATGTGATGCATTTGAAAATAACAATAGAACATTCTATTCAAACATGAAACAGTTATACATAGATTGTTTATTCAAGCACATTATTATTGACAGCTTTTCTCCTACTTGAACTTCATTGAAAAAACAAGTTATATGAGTGGAGAGCATAAAATTTTTTAGTGAAAAAGACCTCGAGAACAATATAACATCTCTCATATAGGAAAAATTCCTAGGTGAAGGCTGAGTAGGCTAGGGTTTTAGCTTTTAGTTAATTTTACGTCATTATTAAGTACTGTATGAGTCGCTTTCCTATTGCTATGATAAAACACCATGATCAAAGCATCATATAGATAGAAGAGTTTATTTTGGTTTATAGTTCCAGAGGAAAAGTTCGTAATGTCAGGGAGGCATGGAAGCATGCAATAGGCATCGGCAGCAGGAGCAGAAAGCTGAGAGCTCACATCTTCAGTCACAAACACAAAGCACAGAGAGTAAACTGGAAATGGGCTAAGGTTATAAACTCTGAAAGCCCACCCCCAGTGACATACTTCGTCTAGTAAGGTCATGCCTCCTATATTTTCCCAAACGGTGAAACAAAATGGGGACCAAATGTTTAAATATTTGAGCCCACGGGGGACATTTTTCATTTGAACCACCACAAGTACTTACTATGTGTTCTAGATATGCAAAGGAGCAAGGTTATGTGTTTAAGAAGCATACATTATACTCTGAGGAATCAGATCATCAAGCAATAATAAAATACGATAATTTCAGATAATGATAAGTGTTATAAAGGAAAGAGGGAAATGGTTTATAAAGAAGAATTTGATAGCAACTGATCTGAAGAAGGGGGAACTACTTTGGAGGGGAGCTGAGGAAAGACTCTTCTTAAAAAGTAAAAATTTTAAGTGAACTCTAAATGATAAGCCATAAAAAAGTTAAGAAGAGGGATTGGAGAGATGGCTCAGTGGTTAAAAGCACTGGCTGCTTTTGCAGAGGACCCAGGTTCAGCTCACAGCACCCACATGGTAGCTAACAACTATCTGTAACTCCAGTTCCAGTGGATCCAGTGCCCTCTTCTGAACTTCATGGGCATTGCATGACACAGGTGAACTTACACACATGAAGGCAATACACTCATATACATAAAATAAAAATAGTAAATGAAATATTTTTTAATTGAGAAGAAATATTACTCTAGGAAAGGAAAAACTAGTAAAAATCCCCAAAGTAGGAAATCATTGAATGTAAAAAGAGTCATTTCAGATGAAGAATAGTAAATTATGTGCAAAGTATGAGGCATGAGGTCATAAAGGCAGACGATTGAAGAAATTTTGATGGTTATTACAAATGCAATAAGAAACCATAGGAAGATTTTCAGTGAGGCAAATGCAGGATTTCTTAGTATTATAAATGATAATATCAAGTAGTGTTAAAACTTTAAATCACAGAACAGTGATAGCTATTCTTCTGGCTCATTTTCAGTTGTGTGGAATTCCCTGGTCATGAGTTGTGTTTATATATTACCAACACTTTCAAAGAATAATTGAAATTTTGAGAAATTATAAAACTGACTGTTATAATAATGGCTATCATTAAATCATGCCTCTGTGTCCATAATTAAGTCCCCTAACACAAGAACTCTTGCCTTGGCCTCCGACACTGACTGTAAGCAGGTTCAACAGGTCTCAAGTAAAGAGCACTTGTACATGAGAATTTGTTCCCTTGCTTTTGGTAGAACCTAACAATCATATGAGGATGTTTAGGTTAACCTGTTTTAAGGTGAATGACACTTGTCTCAAGTACCTCCAATACTCCTTCACATAACCAGGCAACCACCACCATGCATATAAGTAAGTCCAACCACAGGAGTGACACCACATAGAAACAAGCCATCTGATCTAAACTCAGTCCAGATTACTAGCTCACAGAATAGCTCACAGGATTGTTGTTTTGTTTGTTTTATTTTATGATAACAGCTAGCAGTTTATGAAACTCTACAGCCATTAAGCAACTGCTCCCTACTTCCTCTGCCTTCAGCTCTTGACAATCACCATTCAGCTCTTTGTCTTATTATTGTCCTTTTGTAACTGACATTTCACTTGGCACAAAGCCATCAGGGTACATCCATGTTGTAGCATATGTCATGATCTATTTCTCTTTTTTATCACTTACTTTGGTAAAACATTCCGCATTCCCTGAGCATGAGCAAGTGAGTTTCATGTAACCACTGTCTTTTGTTTTATGGGTTTTTCTTGAGACAAGACCACACTATGTAGTCCAGGCTGGCTTTGAACCCACATTTCTCCTGCCTCAGCTTCCAAAGTGTTGGAATTAAAGGCATGAGCCACTACTCCTACCTGTAACCATTCTTAATGTTTGAAAAGGAGACGTGATGTCATTTAGTGTTTAAGAGTAAAGCTCGAACCCACGTAAGACCTGGGCAAGATCGGGCTTGTCAACATTGCATCATGGAAAGGGGAAGGGCTCATCAATCCCTTCCTCTCCCTAAGGGATTATTAACAGTTGATGGTGGTTGGTGGAAAGTGTGTCACTTTCTACAGCGGTTTGGCATGGATATATTACCCATGCTCTAATAAATCACCACCCACTGATTAATAAATTTAAGAAAAAAAATTGGGCCTGTATTCTGGGTTGTCTTACACCTGAGGTATCACCTCATACCATAGACTCAAGAAGTATTACTTAACTTTTCAAAGCCTCAGTTTTCACAAGTACAATACAGAAAAAATAATAGTAACAATACCCACCTTTCTCATGGAGTAAGATTTAATCAGATGAGCTAAAGAGGTTATCCTATCATCTAAAATTCACAAGTATTCACAAGGCTGTTGTACTAAGTACACACTAAATTACAAATATTATTTTATGGCCCTCTCCCACAGTCAACTTCTAAGTGCTTCCATTATCACTTCTGGAAAAAAGCTCTCTAGTGTAAGTTGAGACTAAGTTTCTTCCACTGAATATGGTCACTATAGGTCTGCCTACCTAGTCCTGGCAAAGGAATAGCAACATCACCACAGGTAGCCAACAAGAGAGATTCAGAATCTGTACTTTAAACTGTCTTCCAGACAAAAGGGGAAATATAAGAGTAAAGAGCAACACCAACCATAGCTCACATGTTCCTAATAGAGAATTCAGCCAAGGCAGGCTACTAGATCCTGCTACCTGCTTTCTACCTTTGTTTGTTTGTTTGTTTGTTTGTTTGTTTGTTTTTGTTTTCGTTTTTTCACAGATTCTTTGGCTTTCTCAGTTTCCATCAAACTTTTTCAGTTAGGTAGCTGGTTTCTATTGCTTGCAACCAATGAATTTAATCTGGTATAATTCCTAAGGACAGATGAGAAATCCATAAGGTTCAGTAAACTCTTTAATCCCCTCTCCCTACTCTTCTGGGCAAGGAAAGAATAGTAGTTATCCATTACTGGGTAATAAATTACCCCCCAAACAAATGGATTTAAACAAATATTTACTATATCACAATCTTGTGTGTTTGAAATGTCATAACACCATTTGCTTATTTTTCTGGCTCTGGGTCTCTTAGGAAGGCTGCAGTCATCTGAGCACTTGGCTAGATCTAGATCATCTTCTAATGTGGGTCACTCAAGTGGCTGTTGGAAGAGGCCTCCATTCTTTCCCCCATTCACCTATCGAAAAGGAGTCTTAAGAGTTTTCATGACTTGGAATCCGGATTCTCCCAAAACAAGGATTCAAGAGAGAAACTTGGAGGCCACCAGATAGTCCATAACCTAGCCACAGAAGTCAAGTTCTATCATTTCGGCAACAGCCTACTGGTTACACAAATCCGCCCCTACTCAACACAGAAAGGAGCCACACAAGGTATGAGGATGGGAGACAGAGAACATTGAGAGCCGCCAGAGGCTGGCTGCACCCAAAGAAGCCTAGATGCCTTCTAGGGGTCTTGTACCCAGTCACCATCTTCCTTTTACTTTAGCTACTCCTATGCACCTAAAATCCCAAGAAGACATCTTACCTCAGGAATCTATAGACAATGATTTATTACTAATGGTACCAAGAGGGGGTGGATACGAAATAAAACACACAAAACAAGTGAAGGTCTCCAGTTAAGAATCATGTCTGATGAACTGGAAAAGAGAAATGACCTTTAGAGAAAGGAGACATAGGCTGCTCCCAAGTTCTAAGGACAAAGAACAGCATCATCAAACACAGGAGTGTACCTTGGTAGATGAATAAATTTTCCCTTTTCCCTATAGTCACCAAGAAAAGTCTGACATCTAGTTCAGCCCTGCTTGTATCAATCATCTTAATTTTCTAATTCTAAACTGGGCCCAAGAACTGAAATCTATGAGTTCAGACTGGTACAGAGCTATTTTGGTTGAAATGTGCTCCTCCCACCACCCTAACAGTCCACAGAGTGTGGACTGTATCTGAATATAAGGCCTTTAAAGAGCTGTTAAAATGGGGCTATTAGATGGGCTATAATCTAATCCGATTGGTGTCTCTGAAAGAGATTAGGACACACAGAGAGAAAGAAACCAGGGACACGCAGGCACACAGGAAATATCCTGAGAGGACACTGGGGAAAATGGTTGTCTTCAAGCCAAGAAAAGAGGCCAACCCTTCTGACATTTCATCTTGAACTTTCAGCTTCCATAATGTTGAGAAAATCATTCTCTGTAGTGTAGTCCAGCTACTTCTGTGGTGTTTTGTTATGCCATCCCCAGTGAACTAATAGTGGTGCCCTCAGGACTGTTTAGGGATATTGACTTTTCTACAACACAGCTCCTAACTTCTACTGTGTAATGTGGTGTGAAAAAACAGACTCAAAGACATCCTTCCCAGAGTCAAAGAGATGACATGGGTTAGGCTTCTCTGGTGAGCTGAGAACAACCCCACTGTGAAGCCATAAAAGTACTGAGTGCAGAGATTTTGTTTACCCTCCACGTTCCTTCTGTGGGTTCCTGGTTGACCCTGGGCTTCCTGCATATCTTCAAAAAGCCACTACCACTGACCTGCATATCTTCTCTCTAGCTGAAACATCTGAATTTGTTCCCCATATTTCATTTAGTCCCAAGGGTATTATCCTCTCAGCCACATGGGGTCCTGACAGCTATCCACTGAGGGCCACTCCAGGAAATTTCAGCCCATGACTGTTTTGTGTTTTCCAGACCTTCTGACAGTTTATTTAATTCTCCATTCAGCACATCCTGAGTTAACCTTGAGCTAAATATTTCTAAAAGCCAGAGCACATGCTCAGCAATCACATACACATTCTCGGGGTCAGCAAGCTGCCCCCTGCAGGGTAAGGCCATAGGCAGGAGTAAACTGGAGATACCAAATCTTACAGGCAGCAGAAGTGACCCTATCACATAACAATGAGCCTCTCTAGATATGGTAGATCAAGGGTGTTGCTGTTTTGCATTTGGAACTCAGATGCCTCTTCTACAAGGTCTGCTGCTTCCTTACCAACTGGCTCCAGTGGGCCTCACTACTCACTAGCCACCAGAGGTGGCATGCTGGGAAAGTCAAGTGTATTACTGATTTAAGACGTTAAGTTGTAGAGTGGTTTATCGAAAAGAAATAAGTAATGGAGACAAGTGTTTTATTTTAGTTTTGGATGGTAGAGCTTGAACCCAGGGCCTCAAACTTATTAGCAAACAATAACTAAGCTATGTCCCAAGACAAATCAAATCCTATTTTAATAGACTTATAAGAAACAAAATTTGTGGATTGCCATATGCAAACTACTTGAAATTATAATGTATAAAATGATTCAATCTGTTGCAAAGGTACCAAAGACTGCTTAAAATTGTAGATTCAAATATGTGTACACCACACTTTTAAAAATCGAGTTTCAGTTAGTATTAATCATATACAAGTGTCCAAATACACATAATGTGTATATATATATAAAAAAAAGCAACTATTTTGGGGAAGGATTTGTAAATCCATCTCTTTCATATCTTTTTTCTTTAATTAAATATATATACATAATTTTACATGATTCTAAAATAAAATATTATACAATAATACTTAGTGAAAAGTTCAGCAAATTTCTGCCCCATCTACCTACTATCATCCCACACAACCATGATCTTTTTCATGATTTTCTTATGTATTCTTCCACAGTTTATTATAGAGTTAAATCAGCTAAACTATAATTACTTCATCTTTAAAATATTAAAAGGGAGCTGGATGTGGTAGAGCATACCTTTAGTCCCAGTACTTAGGAGGCAAAGGCAAATGGATTTCTGTGAGCTTGGTCTGCATAGTGAGTTCCAGGCCAGCTGAGGCTACAGGGAGACCCTGTGTCAAAGAAAGAAAGAACAAAAGGAGAGAAGGAAGGAAGGAAGGAAGGAAGGAAGGAAGGAAGGAAGGAAGGAGGGAGGGAGGGAGAAAGAAAGAAAGAAAGAAAGAAAGAAAGGAAGAAGGGAGGGAGGGAAGGAACGAAGGAAGGAAGGAAGGAAGGAAGGAAGGAGGGAAGGAAGGAAGGGAGGGAGGGAGGGAGGGAAAAAGGAAGGAAGGAAGGAAAATAAATTAAATGGGACAAAATATGAGAAAGTTGGATGGTATTTGTTAGAAGAATTTCTGAGCCTTGGGGTGTAGGTCAGTAGCAGAGCATTTGCCTAGCATGCCTAAGACCCTGGGTTCAACCCACAACACTACAAAAAGAAATGTTAAACAGAAATAGAAAAAAGAATAGCTTCTGCATAGTATGTTTCTAGTAATGAATTTAATTGAAAAAGTATCCATGGAGTGTCTTCAAAAGCACAATATAGCCGGGAGTGGTGGCACACGCCTTTAATGCCAGCACTTGGGAGGCAGAGCCAGGCGGATTTCTGTGAGTTCAAGGCCAGCCTGGTCTACATAGTGAGTTCCAGGACAGCTGGGGATACAGGGAGACCTCGTCTCAAAAAGACCAAAAAAAAAAAAAAAAAAATGCATCGTATACTATAGTGTAGCCCAAATTAGGCTTTAAAGAACGTCTTGAATTAAATATAAAATAAAAATTTGCATATTGCTATAATCAGACAGTAGCAGGGATAACAGAGTATAAGGGCTCTAGTGGGGGGAGGGAGGCTATGGGAGGGTGCCATCTGGGAAGTGGGTGTATAGTTGAATAAGATGGTTTGGGATGTTCTGTGTGATATACACACACACATAAAAAAATCAACAAATTTTTAAAAATGTATTACATTTGAAGAGGAAGCATGGAAATTTACATCATGCTAATTAGTAGAGGTGATAAACATTACCATTGAAATCTACCCAATGACTTTATAGACATACACAGGCGCCAAGGATCCAAGTGCAACCGATTATGACTAATAATAATCAGAAACATACAGATTAGAGATGCATGCGCCAACATCTCAGTGTTAGTAGCAAAAACAATGAGTCTTTCTGCAAGGAACAATATATTCTGAAATGAAATGGAGATCTTTTCTAAAGGTTATAAAACTCAATTTTATGTCTTACAGGACTTATACTGAGTTCAATATTGTATAACTGTATTAACTGTGAACCTAGAAACTTGCACCCACTTGTGAAAGAGATGTACACTTGCTCTGGAGTATGTTACTGAATATGTTAAATCTGTAGTGAAATGCTTATTCTAATCATGTAGTTATTAAAAATTAAAAAAATAATTCTTCAAAGCATAAAAATTTGCCTCTTAATAATTAGTAGATGTGAAAAACATTACCATTGAAATCTACCACCTTATATCCATGCTCAGATGCCAAGGAGCTCAGAAAGTAACCGAAGGTGACTAGAAATAATCAGATATACAGAGATTAGAAACACAGGTGCAAAAATCTTAATGTCAATTGCATTAAAAATGAATTTTTCTGTATGAACCTGTGTATTTTAATAATGAAATGGAGATCTTTTTTGAAGGTTAAAACCTCATTTCATTTTATATCTTATAGGGTTTATACTGAGTACCATATTGTATAACTGTAATAATTCAACTGTAAACCTAAAAATTTACAGCCAATTTTGAATGAGATGCATCTTAGCTCAGGAAATTGCTATTGAATATGTCAATGCTTGTAGGAGAGGAAGTGCCAGGCCTAAGCACAGGCTGCACTAGGGAGCACAGCTTCCACTTTGAGAGCGCAGCCTACGTTTCCACAAAATAGCCAGTCTATGATCTGCCTAAATGAGGGGATCCTGCCTGGATGAGGGGATCTATCAGGAAGTGACACACCAACTTATGGGACACTGGAGGCAGGGGGAGAGGTATATAAGGCTTCCACTTCCCAGCAATAAATGAGTCTGCAGCACCTCGCCTAGTGCCTGCTTCCACCCAACTCCCAGAGTCTGTGTGTTGATTCTGTACCACTCACCCCCACCTCGGCCAGAACCCTCGTTCCCTGCAGTCCCTCGTGGGCTGGACCCATGAGGAAACCTGCAACAAATGCTATTGTAATGAAATGCTTCTTCTAAGTATATCGTTATTAAATAAATAAGTGAAAAAAACTCATTCAATTTTATGTCTTAGAGGGCTTATACTGAGTTCAATATTGTAGAACTGTATTACTTCAACTGTGAGCCTAGAAACTTACAGCCACTTGTGAAAGAGATGTACTCTTGCTCTGGAGTGTGTTACTAAATATGTTAAAGCTGTAATGAAGTGCTTCTTCTAATCATGTAGTTATTAAAAATTAAAAAAAAATAAATATGGAACCATGGGGACTTTAAGGCATCTTGGTACCAAAAGAAATGCACCTGGCCATCTAGTGCCTCCTTTTCACCTCACCAGTAAAGCACAGATAGGCCCAGTATAGAATCCTGAAGGTTGTTTCCTCTTTGCACACTTCTTCTCATAATATTTCTCATTTAATGGCCAGAATATTACCATATCGCTTCATTTTCATCCAATCTTAAATTCAATAATTTTGTCAAGGATTCAAATTTAGTCATCAAAATACATAAAAGCAGTAATTGTAATAATTATTACTCAACCAAACAGGGT
>NW_008330298.1:2368592-2373951 GCF_000622305.1 Nannospalax galili
GACAGAGATGCATCTTAGCTCTGGATATTGTTATTGAGTATGTCAATGCTGTTGTAATGAAATGCTTCTTCTAATCATGGGGTTATTAATTTTTTTAAAGTTAAAAAATATAAAAACAAAGATCAGGTAGCTACAGCTACATAGATATTTCAGTCCTCTGTAAAAAAAAAAAAAAAGAACAACTTGAATTAAATATAAAACAAAAATTTGCATATTATTCTTTAATCAAGAAATATAATTTTTCTACTTAGTATGTTAAAATAAATAAAATATTTAAAAGCAACTGATTAAAACATAAACAGTTTGAAAAAAAAGGAAAAGACAAATGCAGGAAACTTGAGAAAACAGCTTTAGGACTGTCCATAGTCATTAGCATTTAGTTATGAGGAAGACGTTCAACCAAAACTAAGATTTCAATGCCTTTCAGGGAAAGGGACTTTCAATATTTAGCAACTTAGTTACTAAGAGAGCATCTGACCTAAGTTCACAGTAGACTCAGACATGCTTTAGGTTACCTCATACAAATCCATTATTCCCAAGTAAGGTCATGCCTTCAGTAACCTTACTTCCTAACATAAGACTTTGCCTCTTAAGAGTTCTACCACCTCCTAATAGTGCCATAGGCTGGGGATCAACACTTTTAACATATAGGCCTTTAGGAGACACTTATACCAACCATAGTTCTCTCTCTCTCTCTCTCTTTCTCTCTCCCTCTCTCTCTCACATAACACACACACACACACACACACATGCACAAAACATATACATTAATCTCTAAATAATGTCATTGGTACTTTGATAGGACTTGCACGGAATATGTACTTTTTAGTGCCTCAGGTAGTGTGGACATTTCAACAATACTAATTTTTCCAATATATGAAAATGTATACACATACACATATGTAGAATCATTTATATGTAGTTGCCATATAAAGAGGGACAATGCACCTACCAGACACCACAGGCTAGCAAATAAAAAGCCCAGTTTTGGAGATGTTGACCTGTGAGTTTCCATATACCCTCAAGCAATACTGACTATAATCATTACTCTTAGCTACCCTCCAGAACTTGATGGTAAGATCCTATTGCTGAAGATACTCCTTGAGTCACAGAATATGGACAAATCAAGATGGTACTGAACTCAAAGTTTCATTCCTACTGGTTAACTTTCATAGCGCTGGAAGGTGCTATACATGCTACCAGAAAAGCAATCATCAGTCTTACTCAGATGTGAACTCTGTGAGTTACAATAATGACTGGCCTGGAAAGACATGCCTATTGGTGAAAAAAATGGCATAAATGTCATGAGAGTGACCATCCACTTTCCGATTGGATGTAAGGCTTACTTCACAAGATAAAACTCATACCTGGCACAGTTATCAGGGCCAAGAACCTGTAGGTGGAGAAGTTGTGGCTCCTAGCAAAGAATGTACTCCTTTTATTTTTTTTTTGTGTATGAGTGTTTTGCCTCATTGTATATATATGCACCATTTGTGTGCCTGGTTCCCGTGGAGACCAGAAGAAGGGGTCAGATCCCCTGGAACTTAAGTACAGATGGTTATGAGCCACCATGGCCATGTGAGTATTGGGAACTGAACCCTGGTCATTTGGAAGGGCAACAAGTGCTCTTAACCACTGAGCCATCTAGCCATTCCTGAACCTACTGCCATTATTCTGCTAAATGTACATAGTATTAAATTGGCTCCTAACGACTTACAGTTATACCCATAGAGCAGTGAATCTCTTAACCTTCATCAAAGACGCTTTTTTGTCACAAGATGGGAGATTAACATAGAGACCCACAACTGGTCAATGTGCTGAGAATAAGAGATTGTAGAATGTTCAACCCTAAATGGGACACCTATATCATATCCCTCCTCCCAAGGCTCAGGCATCATTGTGGAAGAGAGGGCAGAAAATGATAAGAGCCAAAGGCAATGGATGACTGCAAAGAAAATGCTTCTGGATGCAACAGGGCAAGTACACATATGAACTCAAAGTGTTCTAACAGCATTCACAAGACCTGTATAAGCTCAAGGCCCACCCCTGGTTAAGGAGATATTGAAGACTGATAGCTGCTTGGAAAGAGTCAGTCCTCCTTAAAAGTGGCCTCTGGTCCACACTCTAGTGGATGGTCACACACCCAAGAGTATATGGTCCACACAAATTGGAATCGATAGGCTAAAACCAGAGGACACAAAGTTGGGTGGGTGGAAAGAGGAGTGGACCTGAGATGACTTTGGGGAGGGTAATTGAATATGATCAAATATATTATATGGAATTCTCAAAGAACTAATAAAAATTAGGAAAAAACAGGTTCCATTTATCTGTATGTTCTCTTAAATTTCTTTTCAATGCTTTATAGTCTTTATTATAGGGCAGTTTTATATCTAGTTATTATTTCTGATTTATTGTAAATAGGATTGCTTTCATGGCTTATATTTCAGCTTATGAATTATTACTAATTATTGCTGTTTTTATATATTCATCTTGGATTATACAAATTTACTGGACCTATCATTTCTAACAGTTCATTGTTTTGTTTCTTTGGTGGACTCTTGAGGGTTTTCTAGACAGACACAGTTCCACTTCCTCATTTTCAATTTAGATGTTTTTCATTTGATTCTTTTGACTGTTTGCTCTGGCTAGGACTTCTTGAACCAAGCTGATCAAAAATATAAGTATACATCCATGGATTTTTCCCATATCTTACAGGAAACATAATGCAAAGCTATAGTAGCTAACATAATTTAATATGGGTATTAAAACAAACATGCTGGCCAGTGGAGCAGAACAGAGAACTAAACACTTAATGTACATATTTATAGCTAATTGATTTTTTTCTTCTTAAAGAAGATTTATTTTTATTTTTTAAATTATGTATATGTGTCTGTGTGTGAGGACGCACACTTGAATGTCAGTGCCCTCGGAGACCAGAGGCATCAGATACCCTGGAACTGGAGTTACATGTAGTTGTGAACCACCCAACGTGGGTGCTGGGAACCAAACTCAGGTCCTCTGCAAGGGCAATATGTACTCTTAACTGCTGAGCCATCTCCTCAGCCCAAGCCAATTCATTTTCAATAAAGACACCAAGAAGTTAGAGACCAGAAAGGCAATCTTTCCAATAAATGTTGCTGGGGAAATTTATTCTCAAATGTAGAATTATATAGACCTCAGTCTCTCACCAGGTACACAAATTAACACAAATGGATTGACTTAAATGTAAGTTCCAAAACTTTAAAATTATTAGAAGAAAACAGAAAGCAAACATCTCAAGATATTGCTCTGCACAAAGATTTCTAGGTATTTAAGAACACAATTAGCAAGAGCAAAAATTGGCAAATGAGATTACGTCAAACTAAAATGCTTCTACATAGAAAAGGAAATCATAAAGTACAACCAACATAATCAGAAAAAATATTTGTGAACTCAGTAATCCAACATTGTGTTCATATCCAGAATATATAAGAAGCAACTCAAGAGCACACAAAAAACACATAATATGAAATTGGACAAGCTAGGGATGGCAGTAGAAAACATCTGTAGTGCCATCTACTCACAAGGCTGACATGGAGAACCACAATTTGAGAGCACCTTGGTCAAATATCAAAACTTTGTCTCCAAAACAAACACACAAACGAACAAAAATAAAAATTGGAAAATGGTCTAAACCGACATTTTCAAAAGATGACTTACAAACATCCACCAAATATATGAAAAGTTCTCAGCATCACTAATCATCAGGGAAATGGAAATCAAAAACACAATGAGATTTCACATCTTCCAGGCTGGAATAGCTATTAACAAAAGACAAAAAAAAAAAGATAGAAAGAAAGAAGCATTTTCATTTGCTATTGGTAAGAGTGTAAAATAGTGCAACTATTATGGAAAATAGCATGGAATTTCAGCAACAAACTATATGTAAACTAGAACCAGCAAACCCACAATTGGTTGTATTGCTAAAGGAACTGAAATCTGTATGTCAAAGCGATATCTACACTTCAATGTTAATTGCAGTACTAGTATAGAAAGAAAGAAGCATTTTCATTTGCTATTGGTAAGAGTGTAAAATAGTGCAACTATTATGGAAAATAGCATGGAATTTCAGCAACAAACTATATGTAAACTAGAACCAGCAAACCCACAATTGGTTGTATTGCTAAAGGAACTGAAATCTGTATGTCAAAGCGATATCTACACTTCAATGTTAATTGCAGTACTAGTCACAATTGCTAAGATATGGAATTGACCTAGGTGTCCATAGATAAATTAATGAGTAAAGAAAATGTGATATATATACGCACATAGGAATGTTATTTATGCATAAAAGAACAGATTTTTGTCATTTCTTGCAACATGGATGAAAGAGTACAGCATCCTGTTAAATGAAATAATTTACTCAAGGAATAATACTGCACATTCCCACTTGTATGTGTGAATTTAAAAAGTTGTTCTCCTAGTGAAGGCAGAAAAATAGCAGAAACTGAGAAGAGTGGGGTGCAAGGAATGGATGAGAGACCATGATTAATAGAGGTAGGGGTATAGTTGAATAGGAAGAATAACTTCTAGGCTAATATGGCACAGCAGTGTAACTATGGTTGATAATATTTAATTGTCTGTTTCTAAATAAAAGAGAATTTTGAATGTTCTGAAGACAAAGAAATAATATTTGGCATCATGGGTATGCAATTACCTTAATCTGATCATACACTGTGTATGTGTATTATTATATTACATTGTACCTGATAATTGTATACAATTATTATATGTCAATTAAATTTTTTTTAATTTAAAAATAAATAATGCTTAAGTTCCCCTTAAACATTTAAAATTTTTTAACACTGGTAAAGAACATATAACATTCAGTTTCCTAACACTCATTTTTCCCAGCTAATTATTTATTTAATAACCAAATACTTAGAAGAAGCATTTCATTACAACAGCGTTGACATATTCAATAAAAATTTCCTGAGCTAAGATGCATCTCTTTCAAAATTGGCTGTAATTTTTAGGTACAGTTGAATTAATAGTTATACAATATTGAACTCAGTATAAACCCTATAAGACCTAAAATTAAATGAGGCTTTAACCTTTAAAAAAGATCTCCATTTCATTATTAAAATACACAGTTTCATACAGAAAACTTCATTTTCAATGCAACTGACATTAAGATGTTTGTACATGTGTTTCTAATCTCTATATATCTGATTATAACTAGTGACAGTCAGATACTTTCTGAGCTCCTTGGCATCTGAGCATGGATACAAAGTCATCAGGTAGATATCAATGGTAATATTTTTCACATCAACTAATTATTAAGGAGCAAATTGTTATGCTTTGAAGAATGAAGAATTAT
>NW_008330298.1:2374176-2374446 GCF_000622305.1 Nannospalax galili
CTACTAACACTGAGATGTTGGTGCAGGCATCTCTAACCTGTATGCATCTGATTATTATTAGTCATAAGTGGTTGCACTTGGATCCTTGGCACCTGTGTATGTCTATAAAGTCATCGGGTAGATTTCAATGGTAATGTTTATCACCTCTACTAATTAGCATGACATAAATTTCCATGCTTCCTTTTCAAATATAATATTTTTTTTAAAAATTGTTGATTTTGTGTGTGGGTGTGTGTGGGTGTATATCACACAGAACATCCCAAACCATCT
>NW_008330298.1:2374641-2377562 GCF_000622305.1 Nannospalax galili
GTAGTTATTAAAATACACAATTTCATACAGAAGAATTCATTTTCAATGAAATTGACATTAAGATGTTTGTGCATGCATTTCTAATCTCTATATATCTGATTATTACTAGTGATAGTCGGTTATTTTCTGAGCTCCTTGGCATCTGAATATGGATATAAAGTCATCAGGTAGACTTCAATGGTAATGCTTTTAGCATATACTAATTATTAAGGAGCAAATTTTTATGCTTTGAAGAATTACTTTTGTAATTTTTTAAAAAATTTAATAACCACATGATTAGAAGAAGCATTTCTTTAAAAAAATAAGTGATTACCTCCTGGAAAGGTTTAATAAGAACCCTTGTTATTAGTGAATTCAGTTTTGACAAATCTAGGATCTGGTAAGTGCTGTTACACCAAACCTACCTTTTGATCATGGTGCTCTTTGTTCTGGCATTTTGTGAACAGTTATATACCCATCAGGTTCAGAATATGGATGGAAATGGCATATGCTGTTTACTATATTTTTATTGCGACTAACAGATGTTTGCACATGTCTTTACTTTCTATATATCTGATGGTTACTAGTCACAGTCAGTTACACTCAGATCCTTAGTGCCTGAATATGGATCTAAAGTCATCAGGTATATTTCACTGGTAATGTTTATCACCTCTACTATTTAACATGAAGTAAATTTTTATGCTTCCTCAACAAATATGTCTTTTTTTAAAATTTGTTGATTTTTTCTTTGTGTATATCACACAGAATATCCCACACAATCTTATTCATCATGGCACATTCCCATAGCCTCCCCTCCCACATACTGGAGCCCATATACTCTGTCATCCCTGTAACTGTCCTCTGTGTTGTCGACACCCCCAGCCAGTCTCCAGTGCTTGTCCATCTGCTGAATCTAGTCAGCCTATCTAGAGATCCTTTTTTTAGGAAGATCAGCTGTTCCTCATCTAGCAGCAATCAGTTGTCAATATTCCTTTAGATGATATTGGGGTCTGCTGTTCATTTTCCCAGGTCTATCCTGGGTTACTCTCTGGGATTCTCTTGGTCCACCCTGGCCAACAACTCAAAAGAAGCTATCTCCTGTCTGTCACTGTTTCTTGTTACGCAGCCTTTAGCTATACATACGGACTCTTTAAAATTATATTGACTTTTACTTTTAAGGTCGTTTGAGGATCTGCTCCTCAGGGGTTACATGGGTTTGGGAGGAGCCCCTGGCTCCTCTCTTTTACCAGTTCCACCTATGTGAAGATAAGTCAAAGGTCCTACTCGACCATGGTTGGCTTCGCTTAGAAGCATGGAGGAAGTGATTCCTCTCTGTTGACCCTCCACTTTGTAGACTGGACAGTGGTTCAAGTCCATCTGGTGGGGATACCTCAGCCTCCTTGATCAAGAGGACGTGTGACCCACAACAATCACAGGAAATTTTGAGAGATGCTCATAGTCCCCTAGAACTACTCAACCTAGGAGGGCAAGGAGCAAGAACTGTCCTTTATGTCCCTCTGACCAAATTAGTATAGGCCTCAAATATGTCTGTTAACATCCAAGAAGGTTAGTTCCATCAGTCTGGTACTTTCAAATACCAAGTGCTATGTCGATAAATCTTGGGCAAAAACCAAACATTCTCAGATAAACCTTGATTAGACATATATTTTGTTCCTTAAACTAGTTGACTAAAATATGACTTAGAAAAACCCCTCCATCATGGTTTTCCCACTTAAGGTGCCCCCATTTCCCCCCTTTCTCCCTTAATAATACCCTGCTCCTACAGTCTTACCTCTCTTGAGCTCCTTCTTTCTTCTTATCCCCTAGGTTCCTTGAATACCCCTCCCTCCCCCCTCCCTTAAACTAATCCAATTTTTGTCCATATCTCCCTTATTAAGGCCTGTTTCCTACTGTTCTTCACTTTCAGGTTCTTTCTTTTCCTTTACCTCCCTGTTTCTTTTCCATTATCCTGGTTCCTGTAGTTATGTCTGGATACATATTCACTTATCAGGGTTTGGTTCTAGGATCAAGGTATGAGGGAGAACATATGTTGATCTTTTTCTGAGTCTCTCTTACTTCACTTTGTATAACAGTTTCTAGTTCCATCCATTTACCTGCAAATTTCATGATTTCATCTTTCTTCATTGCTGAGTAAAACTCAATCGTATAAATGAACCACAGTTTCGTTATCCACTCATCAATTGTGGGACACTTAGGTTGCTTCCATCTCTTAGCTATTGTGAAAAGAGCAGCAACAAACATGGATGTACAAGTGTCTCTGCAATAGGATGAGTTACAAACATGCTGTACAGGCATCTACACAGTATGATGAGCCCTGTGGGTATATGCCAAGGAGTGTTATCACTGGATCATATAGTAGGTTCGTTTTTAGATTTTTGAGGGTTCTCCACACTGCTTTCCATAGTGGTTGGCGGAGTTTGCATTCCCACCAGCAGTGGATGAGCGCTCCTCTTTCTCCACATCCTCTGCAGCATTTGATGTCTTTCCTTCTCTTGATTTAAGCCAGTCTGACTGGGGTAAGATGAAATTTTAAAGTGGCTTTAATTTGCATTTCCCTAATTATTAGTGATGTTGAATATCTTTTAAGATGCTTCATATCCATCATTACTTCTTCTTTTGAGAACTCTCTGTTTAACTCCTTAACCCATCTTTTAGTTGGGTTGCTTCTTGTCTTGATTCTGTTTTTTTGAGTGTGTTATATATTCTGGATATTAAACCTCTGTCAGATGTGTCGCGGGAAAGATTTTCTCCCATTCTGTGGGTTTTCTGTTCGCTTCCCTGGTGGCCTCCTTTGATGTACAAAAGCTTTTTAGTTTAATGAGGTCCCATTTGTTAATACTTGCCCTTGTTTCCTGAGCAATTGATGTCCAGTTTAGAAAATCCTTTCTTGTAGATTTTTCCCAATGTTTTCTTCTAACAGT
>NW_008330298.1:2377802-2379251 GCF_000622305.1 Nannospalax galili
CTCCAGTGAATATTCTTGGCCCTTTGGTCAAATATCAGGTGGCTGAAATTGCATTTACTCATATTTGGGTCTTCAGTTTTTTTCCATTGATCTATTGGTCTATTTTTATACCAGTACCATGTTGTTTTTATGACTATAGGTCCGTAATACAGCTTAAAATCTGGTATAGTAATACCCCTGGAATTGCTCTTAGGGCTCAGTGTTGTTTTGGCTATCCAAGGTCTTTTGTGCTTCCATATGAATCTTAGGATTTTTTTTTTCCATTTCTGTGAAAAATGTCATGGGGATTTGGATTGGCATTGCATAGAATCTATAAAGGACTTTTGGTAGGATGGTCATTTTCACAATATTATTTCTTCCAATTCATGAGCATGGGAGGTCCTTCCATCTTTTTATGCCTTCCTCAATCACTTCCTTTAATGATATAAAGTTTTCATTGTAAAGCCCTTTGATGTCTTTGGTCAGATTTATTCTGAGATATTTTCTTTCTTTTGCAGCTACTGTGAAGGGGAGTGTTTCCATGTGCTCTTTCTTTGATTGCTTGTTATTAGAATATAGAAAGGCTACAGACTTTTGTAGGTTAATTTTTTAACTTGCCACTTTACTGAACTTGTTAATAATTTCTAGGAGTTTTCTGGTAGAATTGTTAACATCTCTTAAATATAATATCATATCACCAGCAAAAAGGGATAATTTGATCACTTCTGTTCCAATTATTACTCATTTAACTTCCTGATCTTGTCTTATTGCTTTTGCAAGAGTTTCAAGAACTATGTTAAAGAGAAGTGGAGGTATTGGACAGCCTTGTCTGGTTCCTGATTTCAATGGGAATGCTTCCAGTTTTTCTCCATTTAGAATTATGTTGGCTGTGAGTTTGTTATATATGGCTTTAATTATGTGAGGTATGTTCCCTCCAGTCCAATTCTCTCTAGGACTTTGAACATAAATGCCTGTTGAATTTTGTCAAAGGTCCTCTCTGCATCTATTGAGATGACCATGTGGTTCTTGTCTTTGAGCCCATTTATATGATTTATGATGTTTATTGACTTACGTATATTGAACCATCCCTGCATCTCTGGGATAAAGTAGACTTGATCATGGTGGATGATCTTTTTGATGTTTGTCTGTACGCAGTTTGCAAGTATCTTTTTGAGAATTTTTGCATCTAGTTTCATTAAGGTTATGGGTCTATAGTTTTCTTTTTTGGTTGTATCTTTACCTGGCTTTGGTATGAGAGTGATGCTGGCTTCATAGAAGGAATTTGGAAGTTTTCCCTCCATTTCTATTTTTTTGAATAAATTAAGTAGTATTGAACATACAACTTCCTTAAATGACTGATAGAATTCTGCTGTAAATCCATGTGGTCCTGGGCTTTTTTCAGTTGGGAGGTTTTGTATTACTGTTTCAATTTCTTTTTGTGTTATGGGTCTGTTTAAGCTGTTAATCTCT
>NW_008330298.1:2379469-2389365 GCF_000622305.1 Nannospalax galili
GTTGATTCTTTGTATTGTTTTCTTTGATTCAATTTCATTGATTTCTGCCCTGATTTTTATTACTTCATCTTGTCTGCAGGGTTTGGGTTTTGTTTGCTGTTGATTTTCAAGTGTGTTGAGTTGCAACGTTAAGTCATTTATTTGTGTTCTTTCTGATTTTTTGATGTAGGCACTTAGAGCTTTTAGCATGTACCAGAGGTTTTGTTGTGTTGCATTGTCCTTTTTATGTAGTTCCTGGAATGCTTTTATTTCTTTCTTAATTTCTCTTTTGACCCATTCATCATTTAGGAGTGTGTTGTTTAATCTCCATGTGTTCATGTGGTGATTAGGGCTTCTTCCAGTGCTGATTGTAAGCTGTATTGTAGTGTGGTCTGATAGAATGCATGGAATTTTTCAACCTTTTTGTGTTTGTTGAGGTTTGCTTTGTGCCCCAGTATATGGTTGAGTTTGGAGAAGGTTCCATGGGTGCTGAGTAGAAGGTATGTCCTTTGGTGCTTGGGCAGAATGCTCGGTAGATGTCTGTTAAGTCCATTTGATATATGGTTTTGTTTAATTCAGATGTCTCTCTGTTAACTCTCTGCCCTGATGACCTATCTAATGGAGACAGTGGGGTATTGAAGTCTCCTACTATTAATGAGTTGGGATTAATCTGGGTCTTAAAGTCCTGTAGTATTGTTTTTATGAAGTTGGGTGCACCAGAGTTTGGTGAATATGTGTTCATGATTGTAATATCTTCTTGATTTATTATTCCTTTGATCAGAATGAAGTGGCCCTCTTTATCTCTTCTGGTTAGTTTTAGTTTAAAGTGTATATTGTCATATATTAGAATTGCTACATATGCTTTTTTCTCAGTGCCATTTGCTTGGTATATTTTTTTCCATCCTTTCACTTTAAGATAGTGTCTGTCCTTGAAAGTGAGATAGGTTTCTTGCAGACAACAAAAATTTGGGTTTTGTTTCTTAACCCATTCACCTAGTCTGTGTCTTTTGATTGGGGAGTTCAGTCTGTTAATATTTAAAAGTACTAATGAAAGATGAGTATTGAATCCTGTCATTTTTATTTCTATTTACATTTGTCATGTAGCTGTACTTTCCCCCAGTCATACCTTCATTAAATTTCTTTCCACAACCCCTTGGGTATAGTCAGTCCTTTCTTCAACTCTTTGGATTGCTTCCAGAACTCTCTGAAGGGCTGGTTTTGTGGACAAGAATTCCTTCAGCCTATTTATGTCATGGAAGATTTTTCTTTCCCCTTCAACTATAATAGATATTTTGGATGGATATAGCAATCTGGGTTGGCATCTGTGGTCATTTTAAACTGGGAATGCTTTGGTCCAGGCTCTTCCAGCTTTCATAGTTTGCACTGAAAAGTCAGCTGTAATCCTAATAGGTTTTTCCTTTTATGTGACTTATTGTTTCTCTTTTGCAGCTTTCAGTATTGTCTCTTTGTTTTGTACATTTAGTGTTTTCCTTTGATGTGCTGTGGAGAGTTTCTTTCCTGGTCCTGTCTGTTTGGTGTTCTATATGATTCTTGTGTTTGTATGGGCATGTCTTTCTTTAATTCTCGGAAATTTTCTTCCACAATCCTGTTGAAGATCTGGTCCATGCCATTATCTTTGGATTATTCCCCTTCCTGTATGCCTGTGATTCATAAGTTTGGTCTTTTTATGGTGTCACACAATTCCTGCATATTCCATTCTTGTGATTTCTTAAATTTTTCATAATCTTTGCTTGTGTGGTCTAGTTTGTCCACTTTATCTTCCAGTCTTGATACTCTGTTTTCCATTTCATTCATCGTATTGTTGAGGCTTTCTCCTGTCATTTCTAATTGGCTTACTGAGTGTTTCACTTCCTTCTTCATTTCAGCCTGAGTATTCTTCAATGTTTCTAACTTCTGAATTCATTCAGGTGTTTATCCCTATCTTCCTTCAGTTCTTTGATTTCTTTGTTTGTGTGTTCTTTAAATTCACTGAATTCTTTTATGATGTTTATAATTGTTCTTTTGAGTTCTATGTCCTGCATTATCTCTAGGGGGTTCTCACTGTACTCCTCTAGAGGACTATTGGTATTTGTTGGGGATATGTTATTTTGGTTTTTCATGTTATTATTTTTTCTATGTGATTTTGACATGTGAATTTCTTTTGTAGTTTCTGGTTCTTGTGTGAGACTCAAGCCTTCAAGTTTAGGTCTGCTTCTTTTTGTGAACTTTGTCTTTGTGGTTTACTTTTTGGGCATGAAAGGCTGGTTTTTCTAAGCTTCCGGTTCTCTCTTTTGATTTTATTTTCGAGTGGCCAGATTGCTTTTGTCTTCAGGGGTTCCCACAGAGGCACAAGTTGGATGAGGATCAGATTCTCTCAGGCTTTCTCCTAAAGTCCGCATCCCTCCAGGATAGATTTTGGCCTCAGGAATTTAGGGGTTAGATTGGCCTGGGAACCAGGCCCAGGAAAGATGCTGGTCTAGGGCAGCTGGTGGCCCTCCCACCCAGAGATGCAAAGGAAGATGGGGGTGGGAGGCAGCCCCAAGGGTCCCTGGGGACTGGACTGAGGAGCTGGGTTGGTCTGGATGCGAAGGACCAGGAAGAGGTAAGGTCAGCCCTGGTGTCCAGGAAAGAGGCTTGCAGATTGTGCAGACCCAGGGAGGCAGGAAGAGGTGAGGGTCGGGCCAGGCCCAGAGCACCCCTGGGGACCTAAGAAGGAATTGAGCTGCTCTGGATGCACAGGATCAGGAAGCAGTAGTGTTTCCCCAGGTGTCTGGGGCGCCTAGACAAGGAATGGTACAGGAGCCAGGCTAGGGGTAGAGACCAGTGGGGGAGATGGGTGGGTCAGTGAGGCTGGGTAAGTCAAGGTATGGAGGGCCCAATCGACTTACCCCAAAGAGAGAAGCCCCCTGGTCAGAGAGAGGCCTGCAGGTCCTGCAGGCACAGGGAAGCAGAGTGAGGTGAGGGTGGGGGCCTGGCCCAGAAGCAGTGCTCCTGGGGACCTGAGAAGGAACTGAGTTGCTCTGGATGCACAGGATCAGGAAGCAGTGATGGTTCCCCAGGTGTCTGGGGCACCAAGACAAGGAATGGGACAGGACCTAAGCTAGGAGGGGAGATGGGAGGGTGAGTGAGGCTGGGGGAGTCAAGGCACAGAGGGCAGGATAGACTTACCCTGGAGAGAGAGGCCTGTGGGTCGGAGAGAGATCTGTGGGTCCTGCGGCCCAAGGAAGAAGAGGGAGGTGAGGGTGGGCCCATGCCCAGAAGCAGTGCTCCTGTGGACCTGAGAAGGAATTGAGTGGCTCTGGATGCACAGGATCAGGAAGAAGCAGTGGTGGTTCCCCAGGTGTCTGGGGCACCCAGTCAAGGAATGGGACAGGACCCAAGCTAGGAGGAGAGATGGGTGGGGGAGATCCTAACACTCGTTTTTAATTACACAGTTCGTTAATGTTAAATATATTAACAATTAGGACCCATTTCCAAAAAGCTCTATTACCTACCAAATGTGCCACATCTAGAGATCAATTCCTTACCACATGTGCCTTTGGGGAACATTTTAGTTTCCAACTGTAGTACATCCATGAATTTCATCCTTAATCCCATACATAATAGAGTATACAAAGCATAATTTAAAATAAAATATTTTTTTTTAATTGAAGAACCCTGATGCTGGAGAGATGGCTCAAGGGTTAAGACCACTGGCTGCTCTTGCAGAAGACTTGGATTCAGTTCCCAACACCCACATGACAGCTGACAACTGTTTACTGTGGTGTAACTCCAGTTCCAGGGGATTCGATGCTCTTTTCTGGCCTCTATGAGCATTGTACACATGGGTGCACTTACGTGTGTGTAGACAAAACACTCATACACATAAAAATAAAAAGTCAGGAAAGGAAAGATGGCAGGAGTTGGGAGGTATTGGGGGAAGGGTGGAGATCATGGGGGCACTGTGACTAGGGAGGGAGAGAGGAGGGAAGCCAGATGGGAGAAAAAAAAGTAGAGATGAATGAATCTTGGGGGGCTAGGAAACCTAGAGGGAAAAGTAATGCCGTAGAAACCCTATGAGAAATGCTCATAGCGTGTCTGAACATTAATACATAGTATACCTAGGAGCTGCTTGGTTAGGGAACACAGTGCCAGATAAAAGAGACCTCCCTTAGAGTGACAAACATGCTGTACAGTACTCATCAAAGAAGCTTCTCTTTGCAACCGATGGAGGCTACTGCAGAATTGCGCATCTGGTCAGGCACAGAGAACATACACCTGGGAGATGCCCAGTATTAGGTGACACATCTGCAGTTGAATTTCAGCGACCAAGGCTCATAGAACATAGCAGATAAGGGGAAGAGAGAGGGCTAATGTTCCCCTCACCTCTCACCAATGAGGCTTCCATGTACATCAGAATGCGATACACACAGAAGGCCACAACTGGCCAAGTTTCAGAGAAAAAGAGACTGTAGAGTGTAGCATGGGACTCCTTTATGGAACTTCACCCATTCATGGCTCAGGGACCATTGCAGAAGAGGAGGCAGAAAGATTGTAAGAACCAGAGCTGGTTCATGAACATAGGGAGGTGGAGGTTTCCAGGCCACATGAGGCTTGCTCATTTGAGCCTGTGGCAGTGGTGACATTGAAAGTGGGACCCATTCAGCTCAATTAAACAAGAGCCCAAAGGGGAGGTGAGAAATAGGTGGTAGGCCAGCACCAGATTGAGAACTATTTGAGACTGATTGCTGCTGGGTGAGGGAGAGTATGACTCATATGGGCTGACTAGGCTCCAGTGGATGCACTTAACACTGAAGGGCATTTGGATACAAACTTCTGAATGAATAAAACTCAGCATGTATGGCAGAGTGCATAAGGTTCAGTGGGGGGATGGGGGAGGCATGGATGGTGGAGGGAGTATGGATGTGAGAGGGAAATTATGAAATTTTAAAAGCTCAATAAAAAAATTATATTAAAAAATTGGTATACCCTAAAATGGCTTATTACTATACTTGTTCCACTCAGATGGAATCACCTATTTGATCACATATATGTATAGTCAGTTTCTAAAGGAGCAATCCAGCAATTGAAAATATTTTTTTAAATCGTTCTTTTATTGAACATAATTTTTTTATTTCCTGATTTTTATTTTATGTGTATGAGTGTTATGCCTGTATGTGTGTGAGTGTACCCGTATTGTGCAGTGCCTACAAAGGACAGAAGAAGGCGTCGGATCCCCTGGACCTGGAGTACAGACAGTTGTTAGCCACCATGTGAGTGCTGGGATTCAAACCTGGGTCTTCTGAAGAACAGTCAGTGCTCTTAACCACTGAACCATCTCTCCTGCCCCTGAACATAAAATTTTAAAAAATAGTTGAATCCTAAAATGTTGAATAATGAAAATATAATAATAATTTTAAAAATGAACTTTCAGATTTGCTCTTGTATCTCAAGTTAATACTATAATTGTAGTGTTTAGCTTAGACTAAGTATTGTGACATTTGACCTTTCAGTAGTTTGTATTTATCAAACATTTAGTGTTATTTATTGTGTCACCATATCTCTTTCATAAATTTGTTCATAATTGAAATTTCTCCAGATGATATCATACTGAACTTATTCCACATTCTTTGTAATTAACTGTCACTCCCTTGTAGAACACAAGTTCCATGGGACCCAGACTTTGAATTGTGTCTGCTTTGTTCTCTGTACTTCTCCATCATCGAGCACAGTCCTTTCCACATAGTAATACCTCAAGAAATAGTGAGATGATTGAAGAACAGTAGCACCTTATCACTTGAAAACATTTCACAGCTTACAAAGTGTTGCACTATAGATTATTATAATAGATCTTATCAAGTCCTTTGATACAACCAAAACAGATGTGGTTAAAATGATACAAGAAATGGCAAGCATAAGATGATTGATAAGGAACACTTAAGAATGTTTATAGTACCATTTTTATTATATTTGTTCTTTGTCAATTTCATACATGTATATAGTACATTCTGTTCACTTTACTGCCTATCTTCTCTTCTCTCCCTCTCACCCGTCATCCCATCTCCTCTCTACAATTTCCTTTCTTATATTCATGACAACCCAGACCATATGTGTGGCCACAAGTTTTGAGCTATCCCTAGGAGTTTAATGGGCTCACCTCTGGTACACAACTGAAGGCAATGACTATCCATCCCCCAGAATTCCTCAGATGTCAACAGGGAGGCGTAGCATCCCAATGAGCCCTTCCTTGGTCCATGATTGGCTGTCAGCAAGCCCAGGCTTATGCAGTCTCAGTGCAGAAAACTGCAGCTGCTATGAGATCATGTTTGTAAATATTGCCACTTTAAACATATAAAACATCATCTTAATAAATGATATTTCTTATATATTAAGAAGGGTTCAATCTGAAATGGGAAAACATCCTCTCTGAAATATAAGCACACTAGTCAGCTTCCCATCACTGTAACAGAAGATCTGAGATAAGCAATTTAAAAAGAGGGAAGGTTTATTTTGGTTCATGGTTTTGAACACTTCAGTCCATTATTGCTTGGCTCTATCACTCTGAGCCTGTGGCATCACATTACAGGATGGCAAAAACACATGAGTAAGGAGGCCTGTTAAGCTCACAGTCGCCAGGAAGCAAAAGACAGACAGGAAAGAGTTAGGTTTCCCAATGTCTCCTTAAAGGTCACAGTCCCCAGCATCTTAACTTCCTTCAACTTAGGCTTTGTATATTAAAGTTTCCACCACCTCCTAATAAAGACTCATGCTAGCAACCAAGCCTTGAAACATAGGCCTTCAGGAGATACCCACAAATGGTTTGGGTATACTTCATGATGTAAAATGCATTTAGACCTCCCAAAGTCCACATAGTCTTAACAGTTCCAGTATTGCCCAAAAGTTCCAATTCCAAAGTCTCTTCTTAGATTTAAGGCAAACTTTTAGCTCTGAGCCTTATAGAATCAAAAACAAGCTATATATGTCCAACATACAATGGCATCAAGTAAGTGTTTCCATTTCCAAAAGGAGGACTAGAAAAACAAAGAAGAATCAGAGCAAGACCATACTGAAACTCAGCGAGGTAAACATTAAATCCTATCTCTCCATGTCTAGCATACAGGGCACATGACGGCCTAATGTAAGCTCCAATAGTCATATATCATCCTTTCATCATTCCAATTAAATGCATGTGGCCCTCACCGCCATATGACTGCCTTGCCTGTTAAGCCTGCATATGGCTCAAGAAATTAGACAACAGACAGTATTGCTATGAAAAATAAATGCCTGTTGCTTTCTATTTTTATCATGACAATGAATGCTGGATTGTTGTATCCGAACACAAGAATGGGGATTATTCATGTAGAAGGAATCAGACATGAAACAAAGAGCAGCTCTGTAGGAAGAGTGGTGTTGAAGACTTCTAAGCTGGCTCACAATCTCTACATGTGTTACCTCTTCAAATTCCCATTCCTACTTTATTTTCCAAAACTTCAACTATTTCCTGAGAGCTTTAAGACAACTGTTCTCTATCTTGATAATAGCCATACCAGGATCTGGAAAGGACTACAAAGGCATGAACAGAGTAGAAGCAGGGAGCCTTTCTTGGCCTCCAAGTCTAAGCAAGGCCCTTCAGTCAGTGTCCTTGTCTCTTATTTAGCACCTGTTCTTCCCTCACACACCTAATCACGGTGGAGCTGTGGCCCCAGATGTCATATTCTAAAATAAGCATATGAGGTAAAAATGACAGGGCCAATTTCTTTGTTCTGCCCGATGACTTTATAAACATACACAGGTGCCAAGGATCCAAGTGCAGCCGATTATGACTAGTAATAATCAGATACATGCAGATTAGAGATGCAAGCACCAACATCTCAGTGTTAGTAGCAAAAACAATGAGTCTTTCCACAAGAAACAATATAGTCTAAAATGAAATGGAGATCTTTTTTAAAGGTTAAAACCTCTAGATAGGCTGACTATATTCACCAGATGGACAAGAGTGCAGAATGGCTGGGGGTCCCGACAACACAGCAGACAGTAGCAGGGATAACAGAGTATAAGAGCTCTAGTGGGGGCAGGGAGGCTATGGGAGGGTGCTACCTGGGAAGTGGGTATATTATATAATGATTTAAAAAAATAATTCTTGAAAGCATAAAAATTTGCTCCTAATAATTAGTAGATGTGAAAAATATTACCATTGAAATCTACCTGATGACTTTATATCCATGCTCGGATGCCAAGGAGCTCAGAAAGTAACTGACTATGACTAGTAGTAATCTGATATATAGAGATTAGAAACACGTGTGCAAACGTCTTAATGTCAATTGCATTAAAAATGAAGTTTTCTATAAAAAAAAAATGACAGGGCCAAAAATACCACTAACAATCATTTAAATGTCTCATAAGGGACTACATAACTTGTGAGTACTACTTTGTATATAAATACATTGTGTGCATAGGAATATCCTGTATATTTTAAGTCATAAAACCAAAATGTGCCCCCTGAGCCAGGTGTAGTGGTGCAGGCCTTTAATACCACCACTCAGGAGGCAGAGGCAGGTGGATCTCTGTGAGTTCAAGGACAGCCTGGTCCACATAGTGAGTTACAGGCCAGCTGGGGCTACAGGCAGACCCTGTTTCAAAAAAGATCAAAAAAAAAGAAAAGAAAAATGTAACTTAAGCTCCATAATCAAAATAAAGCTTTCAGTATTTAGTTTCATAAAAAAGACAGTATTCAGAATGGAAATGACAAAAGTATACTTATGATATGACTATGTTTATTGGCATAATTATTTGATGCCCATCACTCCCATTGGCTTTTAATCTCAATAAAGCTGAAAACATGCCTTATTTTGATGTTTCCTTGAAGGCCTGGTTCAGTTCTGTGCAATCAGAAGATGTTAATGGATTAAGTCAAAGATGAGATAGGAAAGCAGAAAGAGAATAAGAAATCTGTTAAAGAAGCAGCCTGCTCTGCCACCATATTAGCCTCAATTATGACAATATATCCTGTAAGCTGGTGGGCCTTAAAGGTGATCCAACTGATCAGCAACATTTGCCTGCTTGGAAGAAGGGGACTTGGGCATCATGTTTATTCTACATGCCATCTCACAGCCATTTAAGTATCATAACCTACCATTTTATTTTGATACTTTAGCCCATATTCTTACTTTCTGAATTTCTGCTTATATTTTTGTAGGAAACACTTATAAATGAATTTCATCATTAAAAAGCATCAGAGATATCAGTGAGTAATAGTAAACATTTTTCTAGTATGCATAAGACCTTGGGTTCAATTCCTAGCAAAACAGAGAGAGAGAGAGAGAGAGAGAGAGAGAGAGAGAGAGAGAGAAACAGATATTGCAAAAGGGAATGGGATCATGGATAGTTTTCTTTTTTCTTTTTATATTTTCCTGTTTTCTAAAAGCGTTCGACAATAACAGTAAGTTTTAATTGAAAATGTTTAGTACATTAAATATCACATAATCTAACTCCCATCTGAAGCTCTTTCATATTCTTAGGAATTTCAAATATTTAGTACTACCACATTCAGGATTGTGATAAAAGTTGAGAGACCCTGAAAATGCAAATGGTTATACTAAATATCTTAGTAGTATATGAGTAGTATTTGATTGTTTCCAGCTTGTTGGCATCCTTAACCAAAGTTGGCCTTATTCTACTACAAATTAAGAATCTTTAATCCAAAAATCATAAATCCAAAATGCTCCAAAATCAGAAGCATACCAACATGGTGACACAAATTGAAAATGCCACATCTGATCTCATGTGACAGGTAGGGACACTAAGAATATTGTATAATATTACTTTCACACTATGTTTTTTTAAGGTATATATGAAACATAAATGTATTTCACATTTAGATATGGTTCACAGTCACAAGATCTCTCATTATACACACACACACACACACACACACACAC
>NW_008330298.1:2389387-2411778 GCF_000622305.1 Nannospalax galili
AAAGACTGATAAAATCTGAAATCCAAAATACTTCTGTTCCTAAGTGTTTCTGAATAAAAAATATTCACCTTATTGTAGGCTTTTTGAGGCAAAATTACAAATTTCATTCTCATAGCAAAGTCACTAGCATGACCCAAATTCTGAATTCTGCTATTAAGTATGACTTTGGATTGAATGTTAAATTAGAAAGTTAAACTGGAAGAACTCTACGGGCTAGTTGAGTTTTAAACTTCCACTATAGTTTGGATTCAAAATCATATACCTATCACAATATAATAAGTAATAGATCTGGGGGGGAAATTTTAGACAAATAACTTTTATTTAAACTTGTAATAAAAACTTTAGTTTTATGTTTTGAGATCACTTAACACTATCTCAGCTTGTTTATAATGTGAAACAAGCTTACTATGCCTTGGGATCTTCTTGTAATCTAAGCATATAGCTTTAATCCCTCAGGACTTTTCTTTGCCTTTGATCAATAATAATGTGTGTGTGTGTGTGTGTGTGTGTGTGAGAGAGAGAGAGAGAGAGAGAGAGAGAGAGAGAGAGAGACCGTTCTGAAAATAACAAGTGCTGAAAACAGTGGATATTTGTTGGAAGCACTGATAATCACCCCATTTGTGTTGCAAACAACAGGTAGAATTACATTGAAAACATGTTTGTGGTTGTGTGTGTTGTTCTAGGTCAATGCTTGTCAGAAACTCCAAAATCCTTCTCTGATAGGATTCTGCTTTTGCCTCCCCATTTCATGTTGGGTTCTTTCAATAAAGAGAGAGGAAGGCCTTTGTTCAATAGCACAGTTCTCAGAGCAGTTCCATCCCCACTGTTGGTTAAAATGGATGCTAAGGGTTAGGATGTTTTTATCAGTCATCACCATAATGTGGCATCACACTGCCACATTTTGTTAACAAATAATTAATTTTCCTTATTCATAATGTGCTTTCTATGTCACATCTATAATTAATTTTCCTCTGTCATATAAGTAAACATTCCCACTAGTGAAACATAAGCCTTCGTGGTCTGTGGCAGATTGGGGCTAGAGAGATGGTTCAGTGGTTAAGAATAGTTCCTGTTTTCCCAGAAGACCCAGGTTCTGTTCCCAGCACCCACATGGCAGATAACAACCATCCATAACACCAGTTCCAAGGGATCCGATGCCCTCTTCTGGCTTCCATGGCACCACACACATGTGGTGCCCTTACATACAATGTAGGCAAAACATTCATTCACACCAAAAATATTTTAATAATAATAAATAAATAATAAGAATGTAGTTATACTACCTTCATATCTAATCCTACTAGGGCTAATTAATTCCACACGATGAAGTTGAACCAAAGCTTGATATGGATCTTTCAATGCCCACATAGTTTGTCTCCAAAATTATGCTGGAAAATCCCTACCACATGTAATACCAATTCACTATCTAGCACAGACCAAGAAACCATGTTACTTCAACTAAGATGAAACAAATTTTTTAAAAATGGCATCATGATGTCATTTGATATGAAGATTAATGACCCAAATTATAAAAACATATTCTACTTCTATTAATGGTTTGCATTATAAATTTGGGGGCCTCATCTATTCTAGCTGGATCACCCCCAAATCTAATTCTCAATAATATTATGAGTTATAGACCAATATCCCTAACTGTTGATTAGATATGTCTCTCTCACTTTTCACAACATGCTCCAAACTGAACTTATTTCCTGACCTCAGTCCCCAAATCTACTTCTTTTCCTGTAGCTATGATCTTAAAAGTCAGTATTGTTATTATTTTGGGGTTAGGTTTGAGACCTCAGCATGTCATGACTTGACTCTCCTCTGCCAGTGCCCTGTCAATTCATGTAAATCTCTGCCAGCATTTCTCTCAGCCATCTTTTTCATCCCATGTGCACTGCCCTAACTCCTGGTTGGGACTCGGATTCTAATCTCTCCCCTTTCCCCCTTCAGTATATCTCTCACATTTCTTCCAAATGAACTTTATAGAAGCACAGATCAAGGTTTATATTTCTCCACCCCCGAAATTCTCAGGGTCTCCTAATTCTTATACCATATTGTTTTTCATGTGTCCCTGTAATTTTTCAAAAACAAATTTTCCTAGATGAAAAATGACACAAAATTGCAAAATATAAGACAGACAAAAATTTCATTAGCATGAATTTATTTTATAAGTTAAAATAATTACATTTGTGTATTATAAAATCAATCAGTGAAGAAAAATGAGGTTCTGGTAAATGTAAAAATCTTAAGAATGGTTAGGGAACTGCATTATTATATTAATATTCAATTATTTACTTTTCATTTTTGTTGCTCAGTACTAAGAAAATTCTTACAGATAAGTAACTACAAATGTCAACAACTTTACTTCCTCCTGTAAGACAGTTAACAGAAGGCAAAGCGACTTCACTAAAATTCTGAACAAGTGGTAGCATAAATTGTCTCTCTATTAACCTTTATACATTATCTATTTAAAATATAATTCATTTAGCTCTAAAACACATGCTTCTATATATTTTAAGTAGAAAATTAAATCAAAGGTCTGTGGAATCACTGAAACAGCACTGAGCCAAATCTCAAAGCTCATTAAACATATTTTCAAATCTTTACCACGAAAGTGCTCAATCTATTTTTGTAATTTTATTGTTTTTCACTGCCTTTCACACATTCTTACAAAGAAGGAAAACTTCTTGTATTTTCTCAACTACCAGTGTGTGAATCTTTATAGAATAATAGAGACAAATTACTCATAATCCCTCAATGCAAGGATAATTGCTATAAATATTTTAGTGTAATTTCTTTCGCTATTTTATCTTTCATAGTCATCTTTATAGGTTAGGGAGAACTGTGCCAAAAACTAAAAAAGAATTGTGCCAAAACATAGTTATCAGATCATTTAACACAAATATCATGCAAATATTATTTCCATTTTACATTGAGGAAGCAGAAGATAAAGCATGTGGAATGATTTGATCAAGGTCATAGAGTAATTCTCAGAGCAAGGCTTCAAACCTCTCTGAATTCAGAGACTAACCACAGTACACTATGGCTTCCTTTTTCATGCCTTTTTACTTACTTTAAGCCTGTCCAATTTAATTTACTCTTCCCTGAAGATATCTCCCTTTGTTCATGACATTTCCTTTAAGATTGTCTCTTTCCCCATTTCTGCCTAGCCAAATCCACCTTGCTATTCAAATGCAATTCACTGCTAAAGTCTTTAATTCACTCTTAGCTCTCCCCTTTTAGAACTTCCAGTAATACTAGTTCCTGAAGAAGAGGTTCAGCAGGAGAGGGAGGGGGATGAGAGAGGGTAGTGGGTTATGAAAATGACCAAAATACATTATATACATGTATGAAATTGTCAAAGAAAAATAAACAAAATACTCTTCCTGTACTTTATCAACAACTTCTTCCTGCCTGACCTCCTGCTCTTCCCCACCTCCTACCCTCTAGACAGCAGGATATTTGTTTGTACAAAACGACTAGTGGCCCTGTTCCAGTTCCCATGCTTCAGACCTGGAGATGAGTAGTTTCTCTAGGATGAAACTACTGGAATAACGTGACAGAACTTGGCCATCTGATACTGTTAAATTGAAGTTCCTGTGAACAGGAACTATGAAAACTTAACTCCTATGATCTAGGCAAAGCTACTTTTTGCCCCTCCTCCCAGGGTTGCCTGTTACTTTTTAAACATCTTTTCCTCTCATGACTGCCCTTAACATTCCTTTGAAGAGGATTTCCTCTTGATAAAGCCATTTACAACGTGGGATAATGCCAGCTTTGTGTTCTGCCCTTACTTCAGCAAAGGCAGCCTTAGTGACTAAACAAATTTTCATTACTTTATTCCAAAGTTTTTGTGGCCCCCTAAGGAGGTCATTGCAATTGAAAAGCAATGTTCTGGATCCAAGATTATGAAACTTAGTTCCATGAAACTATGTTTCCCAGTTTCAAAGTTATCCCTAAGGGTCCTTGAAAAAAAGTGTAGACATGTTTATCTAACCCAGTTGGTTAAGGGTGAAAAGCAGGGGGGGTTCTGTATATATGCCAACTAGAAAGTGGCCTCAAGTAACTGAGACAGGAATCCAGGAACCCTCTGGGTATGTGCCTTCTCTACAAAGATAATTCCTGGTGTATTTCTGATATATAACACATTTACTATAGAGGCATGGAAAAACATGAATACCCAGATTCAACTTTGTTCTGAATTCAAGATCAACATATCCTATTGCTTAGCTATCATCTTTACCTGGCTAATGGCAGACATCTCAAGTTTAACTAACATGCCTATATGAATTCCTTGATAGTATCACTGCACTCCCAACCTCACTCGTCTCGTCCTCAGACATAAACCCTTCTACTCCCTCAGTCTTCCCATCTCAGTTAATTGAAACCCCAGTGTCTCTAAAATGCTGAAATCAAAATATTTAACATCATTCTTATCTCTTCTTTATTTTTCTTAGACCCCCACATCTGGTTGATGGAAAATCTGGTTGGCTATATTGGAAGAGATGACCACTGATCACATTCTAGTACTACCAATATGCCCAGAATATTAGTGTGTAACTGTAATCCCAGTCAAAGGCAGTAGGCAAAGGCAGGATTGCAAGTCTAAAGCCAGCCTGAGTTACATAGTGACTCTTTGACTAAAAAATACAAAAACAAAGGCTGGTGATTTAGTGGATATAGTTCAGTGGTAGAGCCCTTGGCTGGAATACATAAAGCCCTGAGTTCAATTCCCACTGCTGAAAAAAAAAACCCACTAACAGGTTTCCCTCCTCCATTCTGACTATTAGCAATCTAACCTCTACTCACAAGTCAGGGAGATATTGTTCAAATTAATAATATATGCTCAAAACTCAATTGGCTGTTTATTTTCATCCACAGTGAAAGCACAGATGTACCTGAAATGTGCCAGGGCATACTCCCACCTCAGGATTTTGCATGTGTTCTGGAAGGCTCTTTCTCTGGATCACTACAGGGTGAGCACCCTCATTTGCTTTAGACTTTCACTAAAAATTTGTCTCAGTGATACCTTTCTTGGCCACACTTTCTAAAATTGCAAAACAAATACCCAGACACTTGCAATACCCCTTCCCTGTTCTACAATTCACCTAAAGACTAAGGATAGTTAGCAAACCATGCTTTCTATTTATGTAGCATGTTAACTGACTGACTACTCCACTAAAGTTTATACTGTGGTTTCAATAAATATTCCCCAAAAGCCCATGCATTAGAGGCTAGATTCTCAGTCTGTGGTACTACTAAGGGCTGATGGGGCCTTTGGGAGAGGAACCCAGTGAAAGAAAGCTAAATCATTGGGATGTGCCATGAAGGGTATATTGCAGCCCTATCTCCTTCTTGTCTCTTTGTTTTATATCTTCCCTGAGGTAGTAGTTTTTCTCTGCCATGCACCCTCCAGCCATGATGATTAGCTTCGAGATAGGCTGAAAAGCAACAGGATAAACAACCATTGACCATAATCTTTAAAACTATGAGCTGAAATAAACCTTTCCTCCTTATCAAGTCAATTATCTAAAGTATTTTGCAAAAGAAAGCTGACTAACACACATTAGTTCAATCACAGCAGGAGCATTTTATAGGTTTTATTCTTTGCTACATCAGCAGTGTCAAAAGCAGTTTCTGGCAGGTAGTGGTCACACAACATGTGTGAAGTGAATGTCTAGTGAATGGAAGGTACCAGATCTGGATAGGTTTGTGCTCGTGCAAATATCTTTTAACATTCTTTTAAGAACTCCCTTATCTAAGGGAGTAAGCTTCTGGAACTACAACTTATTGTTTTGACAAACCAAATTCTAACATATTTGCTCCCCGTTTCAGCTTTGTTTTGAAGATGATATTACTTGAATGGGGCTTTTGAAACTATTTGAAAGCTACTATCTTATATACTAAAGCAACTAGGGACCACAGCTTCCCCAGAGTAAGAACAATGGTCATGCTTCAATGGGCTGGATATACTGGTTCCTTCTTCCTCAAATAGGACTATTATAGTGTGACCTGGTTATCCCAGGGAATACCACAGAATATAAACATGGCCCATGATTTTGAGCAGAAATTTCATCCAAAAATTTGATAGCAAATAATTTTCAATTGAAACAGAGATGTCGTGTAATTTTTTAATTCTCATAACTCTTAAAAATACAGGATAAGCTTTAACAAAAATTATTTAGACTCAAGAAGCCAATACAGACTATTGCTTGATCTGCTAGAGGATCAGCATATATTTTCTGCTACCATTAACAAAAGCAGGATTATTTGCAAAACACTGTATTCAGTGATCTTTTGTCTTATAAGAGAAATAGAGGAGTTTAGGAATGAATATCATCCAAATAACCAAAAACTAAGACTCCTGCTTACCTTGGCAGACTCCTTACAGTAATGCTTATTTGACATTGACCCAGAACATTTTGTTAATCAGGTGTGATTTTCTAAGCCCTCTCTGTACACCCTACAGATGCCATTAGAAAATTTGCCATAGTCCTTTCCTTTTGCTGCTGCAATAGAAAAAAGTAGCAGATTTCCTATAGCTAAGGGCATGTGGACAGACCTGCTTCTCCTGGGAAGTCTAGGCTGAAGGATAGAACAACAAAACCTAATTGCAATGATGCATTTATTTTATTCAATACAGTAGTCCCTGGGATGAAGCTGTAACTCAGTGGTAGGGCACTTGCCCTAGCATATGCTAGGCCTTGGGCTTAGTCCTTAGCACCACGAAAAGATAAAAGAAATTAATAGTTTATTACCTAATTGTCAAGGGATTCCCTCAGTATTGGCAAGAGATTGGCTTTAATATGCAAATAGCATAATATTTGCATACTACCTGTAAACATCCTCTTGCATTTTTAAATCATGTTAACATCACTTAAAACACCTAATACAACCCAAATGCCACGTAGACATTTATACTATATACTATATTGTTTTAGAAACAATGACAAGAAAAGTATCTAGATATGTTCAGTATGGGTGCACTATTTTGGAATATTTTCTCTCAGTGTTTGGTTGAATCCATGGATACAGAACCCACAAGTATATGGACCCAAATTTCTGTATTTATTGAGCAACTACTCCATACTTGGTGCTAATCTCAAAAAGCATAACACTGATCTTTAAACATGAATTTTTTGGACATTTGCCTCAATTATACATACCTAACCAAATATTAATAACTAGGGGTGGTAAAGATGGCAAATATATGAACACCTTAAATGCTCCCATTGACTAATAAGTCTGAGAACTCCTATTAAATATGATCAGGTTTCATCTAGGAAGTATAATTTTCCATGGCAGCATTTTCTATAGTAACTCTCATTTATACTAATTTCACAATTATTTACTGGCTTATTAGGAAGGAAAGTATCAGAGTCATGGCACTTTCATAATTGATCTATGTAGCTATTATACATTAGAAAACAATAAACATAAAGATGTCTGGATTTAAAACAAAAAGGAGCTCTGAGTTTTTGTGTTAGCTATACCAATAAATCACTCTGTCACTTCTCCTCCCTGGACCTATCTTGTGATCTGCAAAATGAGAGCTTTGATGAAGAAGATCCTTTCATGTATTATTTCTGGGTCTAACATTCCATGAGCCAATTAAACCCACATATAAAACCAAGCATCTCAATATATGTACATATTCTAAAATAATCAACAAACACTACCATCAGGTAAGTGAATGAATAAGCAACCAGGGAAAATCCCATTAAGCAAATGTACATTGCTCTCTGGTCTCATTTTTAATAGACATGAGTAGGAAATCAAAGTTCAAGAAACAGCACTACCTCAGTCCACCTCACACCCCATTCCAATGCAAGTTTATTCTTCAGCACTTTAAAAAGTGAAGTCAGAGATTCCTAACAAATCTAAATCGAATCTAGCAAGTCCCACATGGCTTATTAACAGATGAGAAAAAAACACTGAAAAGATTGTGAGCAATTACTATTAAAGATTTAGATATTATCTGTCCTTAAGGATATCTTGATAAAAACTGGTCTGTAAAAAAGTTAGGAAGAATACAAATAAGGCTGAGAAAGAAAGGCAATAGAGTCACGTGAAGGTCTGCCATCCCTGGTTTCTCTTCAGTTTTGGTTTTCCTGTGCCCCCTCAGAGCAATGTCCCTTATTTTTTTCTAGATGCTGTCTGGCCACACACCCACTTGACATCCTTTCAGGGATTTAAAGTGTTTAGCTTTCAGGTTGGGTTTTCTAAGTACTACCAAACAATGAAAGGTCAGAGCTGGAGGGCCTCAGAGAGGAACTAGGCCAAGGCTCCTGCTGGTAACAAGTGAGCCTTATGTAGCACATGTTTTTTGAGAACAGCATATATCTAAGGTCTCTCCTGTTCTCTAGGAAGCTACCACTTGTGGACTTTAACTGAGGCTTTTGAATTTTTGCTGAGACTCAAATAAACAGACCTCACAACCTCACTGCTGTCTTCTTAATCTCTCCACTGAACTCAGCAACCAGCAGTCTGGTCTCCAGTAGCCATCCAAAACAAAACAGCTCTCAAGCAGAAATAGACTCTTCTCAGAGAAGGGCCTTAATTCTGGATGAGCCATGCTTCTTCCCTCTGCACTTCCCCCTGTAAGCTGACATTGCTTAAAGGCAGCCAATACAGGAAAGCACACTGAAGTTGGCTTATACCCTAACTCCTGGGCCTTCTTCTCCATTGCAGACAGGGGTCTAGTGCAAGGTACACTCAGCCAGATCCTTAGCTCTCTGAAGAGCCAGAGCTGAAGGTTTAGAAAATCATGGCAAACATAGGCCTTTTGTTATTTTCAATTCATTAGAAGGCAGGTTCATCTGAAGAGTTTCATTTAGAAAGGTATTAAAAACCATAAACACACAAAAAAATCCCTTATGGTGGGGATAGGGATACAACGATGTAGAAATGAAGCAAGACAGAGTGTCCTTAATGCATTTTATTTCTATTTGCATAAAGATATGTAGTATGTGTCCCAGATCGTCCTGGACATTCCCACATTCAAATTCTGTATCTCACTTTCAGATCATGTGTCCTAATTTATTGTTTGGGAGAAAGAGACATCCCTGACAATATTTATATGGTATATGTGGAGTGCATGGATACAAGTATCTATGTTTTTTTCCCCTTTCTTTCTTTTCCTTTGCTTCAAATTCATTCTTTGCCTGTAAAATGAATCTGACTTTTATTCCCACCCTTGCTTCAAACTAAGACATTCAAATCCATACTTTGCAGTGATAGAAGATAAAGGAGAAAAGAAAATTTTCTAATTAAAGTCAAATAAAGTAATTTAGCTTCTATAGACATGATTTAGAGGCCCATTCAGTATCTTGTATCTTTTTTTGTCTTGTATGGCTTTTTTTTGTCTTTTTGAGACACAGTCTCCCTCTAGCCCCAGCAGGCCTGAAACTCATCATGTAGACCACACCTGCCTCTGCCTCCCAAGTGTTGGGATTAAAGGCATGCACCACCACACCTGGTTCCTGTATCTTTTTAAAAATCTTCTAACCTTCAAAATAGGATCCATTTCACATAAAAGTCTGCATTTCTGTCTTTTCTTGAAAAAAGTCACAAATTCACAAGATATGGTGCTGCACAACTGTAATCCTGGTACTGAGGAGGCAGAACAGGGGGATATTGAATCTGAAATCAGAATGGGCTAGGTAGTGAATTCGTACCAGTCCCAGCTACATAGGGAGACTAAATCTAAAAAGGGTTTTCAGAAACTCTACCCATTCTTGGCACATATTCACCTATGGTGATAATTGGAGACACAGCTGTATAGATGTGGCCCTCACTAGACTGGGCATGCGTTCTCTATACAGCCACATTCTTCACCATTCCCTATTGTCTCCCCAACACAATAGTTGGGCATCAGGGACCGCTTATCATTGTATTTGTCATAGTGTTTTTACTCTAGTGAAGAAGGTAAAAAATTCTTTTTATTCATGCTGCAAAAAGTAGAACAAAGATGAATATGGATCATATATTTCAAGAGATGATATGGAGGAGATTTTTTGCAAAACTATATTGTCATAGTAGTCAATATGGAAGACAAATGTGTCTTCATAAAATACAATCTGGTTCGTTTCACTGATTTAATCACCTGTCAACCCCTGCAGGCTTCCAGTGGTTGCCTGCAATCCTTGGCTTATAGCCACTTCTTCTTTCAAGGCACATTATTCCAACCTTTGCATCATTATACAGCCTCCTCTTGACTCCTCTGGCTTCTTCCTATAGACTGTTCTGATGACACTGATGTCATCTAGATAATTTAGAACAAAATCCTTAAGTTATCTACATCTGTACTTGTCCAGTTTGCCATATAAAGTAACAGCCATTTCCCAGGGATTAGGGCATGGGTATATTAAGAGTTGACATATTCAGCCTGCCATAATAGTTGTAAGAACAAAGGTTCAGAAAGTGTAGTAACATAGCTCAAGTCACATCTCTAGATTATAACAGGGCAAAGAGAGGCTAAACTTTATGTCCCCTGGCTTTCTAGCTTTCTAACCATCATTAACTATACAGAAAATCTTTTGAGGGCTAAGCTATTTGCATATTCCAAGGTAACAATCAACTAATGTGGTAAACCTTCTTGAAATGCCTAGAAAATGATGAACAGAGTCATTTTCTCTTTATTTATTCATTCATTCATTCTGAGAATTTCATAACACAACTCTGCACCCAAAGCATCACAGAAATATTGTAGGAGCCAGAGGACCAGAAGGACTACTCCAAAATAGTGTCTCCTGGATATGTTGCACTCATGAACTCACAACAGCTGTGGTTGCCTGCACAAGATCTGCATACGACCATATCAGTCAATATTCCTTTTCCCTTTTCCAGATAATATCTGTTTATTTAAGCCTGGCATTTCAGGGTTGCTTTAATGGAGATAATTTCAGAACAGATGGAAGTGAGGGCCAGCTGGGACCTGTGGCAACATCTGCATTTGTCTCTTCAGACTGCTTAATGGCAGATCTTTTGAAAGATGGAACTAGAGTGAGCACTCTATTCCTAAATAATTTCTGTCATGCTTACACATAATCCATCAGTTTCTTATTCATGAGAAGTTGAATTCTATGCTTCTTAGCCATGCTATAAAATGAGTGTTTGTAACTTTTTTGAAAGCAGAGTAGGAATACTGAAAATCACTGTTTATTCTGGTTACATCATAGAAACCATAACTTCTCTTTACAATAAAGAGCCATGACAAAGAAGCACTCTATCTTTTGGTTACAATTAAATTTACACTAAATATAAAACTATTGATTACAGCCCAGACATCTACTAAAAAGAATAGTCCTAAAGATGAATGAATTTAAATGATGTTCAACTATAGTGAACATGAAATAAGTCAATAAATCTTGTACAGTACATCCCTAAAGGGGAATTATTATCATACTCAACACTTAATTTCTATGAGCAAATGTGTCTATATAGAAATGGTACATTTTTCTCTACAGGAAAACTGTGGAAATCCAGTTTATGGATCCCATTACTAACAAAAAAATTCACAGTGAAAACAAAAAGTAATCCTTTGGAGAAAATGATGGATCCTCCAAACAAAACAAAGTCAAATAAATTTGATATCTTTTCACATAAGTTAAAGTCTCAAGCATGAAAACCTTGTTTCTCCTCCAAGTTAATCAGCTACCACTCCTAGTCATTGGAGACACCTAAGCCCTTTCTTCAGGGTTCCAGGTCTTATCTTTGTTTCAAAGCCAAGGCATATTCTCTTTAGTTAACTCAAGCCCAACCTACTGTTGTTTCTGCAGCTTTCAGTATCTTTTAAAAACAAACTCCCTTTCTCCTGCTGTGTAGGGAAAGGCTCCATCTTCTCTAAGCCGCAATTTTATCTAAAAAATTAGGATGACAAAGCTACAGATGTTTCATAGATTCATTGAAAATGTAATTTACACAAAGGACCTGGTTAAGCAATTATGAAAATAACAATGATAGCAGTAATATTGATCATTATGAGTTCTGTCCATTTAGCATCTCTCTTTTCTTAACAGATGAGATCCACATACTTGCTGTGTTCTATCAATTTAAATACAATAATCACTTTCTCTTTAATTCCAGTAATCTGCAAAGTCCTTAATATTACAATATCTTTCCCTCATATCTGGCATAAACACCTTCTGGCTGACTACCAACAAACTTTTATATAGGCTGATATTAATACATGTAAAACCCACATATACACTGACAGAAAACCATGGACATTTAGAGCTGGAAGGATCCAGAATATCAGCTATCCCAGAATTTTCCAACTCAGATTGTACTTTGGCCAGGATAATAACAAAATTCTTCATTGTGGACAACAGGAATAAGATAAGGTGCCAAAAAGCAAGCAAGGAATCAGGAGTCGATTTCAGCTGCTGCTTTGCTTGATTATAGAGTGGATATTTGATAAGATCAAACAAGCCCCCCTTCCCTCTCTCTCTCCTAGCTTAGAAATTTTTATCCATTTTTATTTTTGTTTTTATTGAATTTTTGTTTCATATAATACATCTTAATCATATTTAGTCCCACTCCGTATCTGTACCCCCACAGCCCCCCCACCAGATTTCATGCATTCTGTCATATAAACTTCCTGTATTACAGAGAATTGACTCTAAGAATCCAAAGATGTTATATGGTTTGCTGAAAATCATACAAAATGTTCATGGCAGATATTGAATGGGCATCCAGATCTCCTGGCTCTCAATTCAATGTTCTTCCCCCTTCATTGAGCTGTCTCGTGACCCATCCTTTTACTTAAATATCCTCTACTGAGCTCAAGAGTATAATAATTCCTTAATATATATGCCCTAACTATTTCAGATTGGTGTCCACACTAGTAAGGTTCTTTTAAGCAGCCAAGCCCTCTTCCAAAAGGATACATTTTCAACTGCTGGTATTACCTGCATTAGGACTCCAGCCCTATCCAACTCAAAATATGTTGGCACAGGTTCTTCTACATCTTCCTTTCTATACTCACCTAGACTTTTTCATCCACACAATATCATTTTCTTCCCAGGGCTGGAGAGATGGCTCAGGAGTTAAGAGCACTGGCTACTCTTGCAGAAGACCCAGGTTTGAATCCCAGCACCGACATGGTAGCTAACAACTGTCCATAATTCCACTTCCAAAGGATTTAATGCCCTCTTCTGATCTCCACAGATGCTGCACAACACAGGTACAAATACATACATGCAGGCAATACACATATACATGCAGGCAATACACTCATACACATAAAATAAAAATAATTTTTTAAAAATATGGGGCTTGAGAGATGGCTCAATTGTTAAGAGCACTGGCTCTTCTTGCAGAGAACCTGGGTTTGGTCCCCAACACACACATGGCAGCTAACAACCATCCATATCTCTAGTTCCAGGGGAATCCGATGCCCTCTTCTGACCTACACAGGCATTGCACGACATGGGTGCAACTATCAACATGCAGGCAATACACTCATACTCATAAAATAAAAATAATAAATAAATTATGTTAAAAATTTTATTCTCTTCCCAGCAATAGTATTTGCTTTTCTCTAAGATATACTTAGTACAGTATCTGGCCCTCAGTAACCATTCAGTTAATAAACACATGATAACCAAGAGAATAACTACAGCTTCACTTCTCCCTATTACTAATGGAATCTCAGGTCTTTCTGGATGACAACCAACATAGGTTAACCAAATCCTCAAGATTTTCCTATCTAGGCAACCATGGGAACTGGGGAGATGAAACTCAAGGGTTTATTTCCAAGAACACACAAGGAAAATTCTGTAAGTCAATGATTGGCAGTGAATAACACAGCTCACAAGATAATTGTTTTGATCCTAAGAAGATGACACATTTTGACCTGGTGACCTCTGGACTAGTGTTTTTACAGGTTTAACTTCTACCAAAGTTATTTTTCTTTCTTCTTTCGATATCTCTAGGAAAATACCTGAAAATGGCAGGCAGATACTCCATAAAATTGTTATGAATTCAACTTCCCCTTGCTAATTAAAATCTGTTTCCTAAACGCATGCTTCTTACGTATCTAGGAGTCACATGGTATCCAGTTATGCCTAGATTTAAAAGAAAAAGAAAAATGACCCTCAGTGTTAGTACCTTTAGTACTTGGTGGTTTTAGCAATACAGAGCTTTTTTTTCTTTTATTGTCTTAGAGTTTTATTCTCTCCATCTTCTAGTATCTATAACCTTGTCTATTCTAACCACTGTATGTGTATGAAGTTTTCTGAGTTTCAGCAGTTCTCACCTCCAAACTATGTCATGACATAATTGTGTGTGTGTGTGTGTGTGTGTGTGTGTGTGTGTGTGTGTGTGTGTGTGTGGTTTAGGCAGGAATAGTAGCTTAGGTACATGTGACAGCAGCCACACTTGGGTTCAGTTTTTGGCACTACCACTTACTGTATGAATGTGACTATGAGCAATCTACTTCAGCTCTGTGTATCTTAAATTTCTTATCTGTAAAACAAATAATAGCAAATAGCTACCAGTGGTATAATGAAGGATAGACTTTCTCTCATTTTAAACATATTTCCTGTTCCTGGTTCCTAGCACAAAGCTCCTAACACTCTTAGAATTTGTTAAATGATAGGAGTGCCTTACTATTCATAACAAGTCCTTTTTGATCAAGCCTGAGGTTATATTATTGAGCTGAAGTTGATAAGGTCCCTAGATTACATCAAGATGATAACTGATCATAAGTACTAAATGTGATTAAAAAATTGAAGCTTTCAGTCTGACTGTCAGATCTCCAGAGAAGAGATGAAAGCTAGAAATTAAGTTTTATAAAAATTCTTGGAGGAGACTTGGAGAGACTCCAGGTTGATGGATAAACATGCTGTACAAGGAGAGAAGAAATGGAATCTCTGTATCTACTCCCCCATCCTACGCCCCTCATGCTTTATCTTATGCATCTCTTCCATTGGTTGTTACTTAATTGTATGATATAATAAAGTGGTAACCAAAAGTAAAAGTGCTTTCTTTAGGTATGTGAATTATCAAATTATGAAACTTGAGAGTTATAGAAATTCCCATATTGAAAATAAGCTGGAAAGAGGAGTGGGTCATTCAAGGACCCTATTTGTGGCTATCTGAGGATGAGAAAGTCTTATGGGACTAAGGCCTATAACCTGTGAAATCTGGTAATCTAAGTAAATAGTGGTTGGAATTTAATTCAATTGTTGGACACTCAGTTGGTATCCATGGAGAACTGGTTAGTATTTTTAAAAAACACACTGCAGGGGTAGAGGAGATAGCTCAGTTTGTAAAGTGCTTGCTATGGAAGCATGAGGAATTTGGATCCTCTGAAGATACATAAAAAGCTAGGTGTGACAGCATGTGCTTGTAATCCCAGTACTGGGGAGGCAAGGTAAGAGGATACCTGGGGCTTGCTGGCCAGCCAATCTAGCCACCACAGTGAGCTCCGAGTTCACTGTGAAACCTTGTCTTAAAAAAATGAGGTGGAAAGCCAGGCGTGGTGGCATACACCTTTAATCCCAGAACTTGGGAGGCAGAGGCAGGTGAGTCTTTGTGAGTTCAAGGCCAGCCTGGTCTATGTAGCAAGTTCCGGGCCAGCTGGGGCCACAGGGAGACCCTGTCTCAAAAAGACAAAATAAAAAAATAAATACATAAATAAAAAATGAGGTGGAAAGTGATTGAGAAAGACACCAGATAGAGATGTCTGGCTTCCATATGCATGTACAGACATGTGCACATATACCACCTCCCACATTTTTAGCGTGAATATAAAAATAAAACAATAAACTGCTTCATAGATATGTTGCAAAGACTATGTAAAATGTGTAATATGCAGGAAATGATACTCTTATTTGCATGACTGGGTATGTTAATTTTTCATCACCGTGACACCTATCAGAGAAGCTCAAACTAGAAGAGTAAAGATTTATTTTGGTTCACAGTTTCAGATGGTTTAGTTCAAGGTCAGCTGGATTCATTTCTCTCAGTCTGAGGTGAGGCAGACCATCATGGCAAAGAACGCATGATAAAGTACAGCTGTTAGGTTCCCCTCATGGCAGACTGGAAGTGGTTGGGGATAATAAGGTATATCTTTTCCAAGGACTGGTCATAGTAACCTACTTTCTCCAAGTAGGAGGTAGTGTTGGGTTGGTGAACCTTCACTTTTCTATCACCTCCCAGTAATACCATCAAAATATGAATCTAATTATTATGTCAGAGGCTTCAGGATCCAATCATTTTTCAAAAGCTGACAACCAAGAATTTGACACATGAACCTTTGGGGAACATCTCAGATGGAGACTATAACACTGTGCTTCTTCTCTAAGTTCTCCCCTCATATTATCTTCTGCATGGAATCCCAACCTTGAATACGAGCTCCAGACCCCATTTGTGATGTGAATCTTGGTGCCATCTTGATGTGATTTAGAATCATCATGAACATATACTTTGTATGTCTGTGAGGGTATATCCTGAATATTTTTAACTGAGCAGGGAAAACTCACCCTGAAAGTAGGCAGCACAATTCCAAAGGCTTAGATCTGATTAACAAGGAGAAAGTAAGCTGAGTACCAGCTTTCATCTCTCTCTGCTTCCTGACTGTGTTCACAGTGTGACCAGCTGCCTTAAACTCCTATTACTGTGAGTTCCCCACCATTAGGGCTATACTCTCAAACCATAAGTTAAAATATGTCCTCCTTCCTTAAGTTGGTTTTGTCAGCTATTGAATCACAGGAACAAGCAAAGTAACCTATACACCATCCATCTTAACCATTCCTTTTTCTCTTAGACTGGATACGTCTCTCTGTCTCTAGCCACTAGTAGAAATCCTGCTAACACAGGACAGACATCCTTACCTGCCCATCTACCCCAAAACATGGATCTCCCGCCCTACACCAGCAGGGCCTCAGGATGCCTCCTTGCTTAGGACATATGGGTTTGACATAAACAGCAGAACATGATACTAAAGTAATAGTGTTCTCACTTATGCTTTAAGGGGTCTTAACACTAACTTCATAAAGCATTTAAGACTGTACTAATTTCCTGAGATCGCAAAGATGGTCACATTTGCCTGAAAATCCCACAGTTGTTTTTCAGTGTGATTCACATATTACCAGAAATCACTCATTTCTTCTTGGGAATTCATATACTCTATCAAAAAAATTAAATACCACACTTTGGGTTAATACCCTCAGGGAAGAAATGCATAGAAAAGACCATTGAGACCATTATGACTCCCTTGTAACAACAATCTGGTTGTCTGAGACCACCATGGCAGGAGGCAGAATGAATGGTACTACTCTGTTGACTTTTTTAAAGATCCTAATCTAATTACCTTCAGCTCCCAAAGTCAAAATAAGACTTTCCTGAACAAAGATAGAAGTGAATTCAGTTGGACAAGTAGATTCTGTTAGATCCTCAACCAAACCGTAAGCCGTGATTTACATGTAGCATTCTTTATATAATAGACTTCTTTCTAAATGTGCTGCACATAAAGTGAAAAGTATTTTTTTAAACAAATCAACCTGTATTTCAAGCATCCCATAGGAGTTTACCATTTAAAGGAATCTCTGTGAGTCATTTTACAGAGTAAGTAGCCTATTAATTTGTTCACTAAAATCTGGATTTCCAGATGTTACTTTAAGAGAAAAAAATTAATACTTTTTTATTGATTCCCAGAATCATGATGTCATAATTAATTTAGCTATTACACCAAAACCTACTGGTCTCTACATTGCAGCTAGAAGACTCATTTTTAGTTCCTGGTTACTAATGCATACTACCAAGGTGTCTCAAAAGGCCTTGGCACTCAGGACCCCACTCTACAACATATTTAAAGTAAACTTCCACCCCAAGACCAAGATCACAAAAAAAATCACACAGCTGGCCATGAAGATATTTTTATTCCTACTTTCATGCATACAGACCACATGTATCATATACCTGATAAAGGCATACATTCTAATATAGTAAGTAAAATGCTGAACATTTATGCCAAAAGGTATCATCCAAAATGGCAGCAGAATGCTAGTACAATTAACCACACGTGAGCAGTAAACCATATACAAAAGTTTGAAACTGCATTCTTGTTATCCATGGCTGGTATCCTTCTACCAAGAAGGAGAGAACAATTCAACTTACATTTTTTGAGCTGAGGTGACACTTAGAAAGCACAAAATGGAGGGAGATTTAGAAGGCAGTCAGCTCATTTCCCCATTCACTGCCTTAAATTTATCTAATTTTCTCAATTTCTTTACATTTTTGACACCTCAGAAGCTATAGGCATTCAAAAACCCATAGCTCTCAACAACGGCCCTTCTTTCTACTCCCAGACCACCCATCAGGCAAACCCTTTGGATTATGAAGACAGTTTTGTCTACTTTAACTAGGAATTCACATTGAATATTTATATATGTATTTGCTCCTTGTGATGACTAATCATGGTTGACAATTTGATACACCTGGGAGGAAGTACCCTCAACTGAGGAATTTCTTTCATCAGATTGGCTGGTGGGCATGTCTTTGGGACATTTTCTTAATTCCTGGTTCATATGGGAGAGCCTATCCCACTGTGAGCAGTGCCATCCCTGGGCAGGTGGGCCAGGGCTGTATAAGAAAGGAAGCTAAGCAAGCCAAAAGAGCAAGCCAGTCAGCAGAGTTCCTCCATGGTCTCTGCTTCCATTCCTGCCTCCAGATTCCTGCCTTGAGTTCCTGCCCTGAGTTCCCTCTGCAGTGGATTGTGACCTGGGAGTTGTATGATGAAATAAACCCTTCCTTCCCCAAATTGCTTTAGGTCATGGTGTTTATCACAGCAACAGAAACCAAACTAGAACATTCCTTATTTACACAGTTTATTCCTTCCATCAAAGATCTGAGGTAGCTTTAAATTAAAAATACAAAGCAGCAAGAAAACATAAAACTTCAAGCTAGCATTTTTGATGAACCAATACTCTATAAATGGCCATTTTAAGGGAGTAGGGTGAAATAGGAGAAGAAAACAAAATAGTTCAGTTTCGCAGTTTGGGGGGTGACAGGAATCAGACTGGATAGAGGGATAAAGTGAAGAGGATTATGGACAATAAATAGTTAATTTATGACTTCAATTCTCCCTCTCAAATATCAACTGTCTCAGTCAGGACTTTGTTGGGAGAACAGGGGTATACTTTGAGTGGGCTATAATTGGGGAGGGAGATTTCACATTAGGCCATATATAATTAAGTGCCAAACTGGGTGGCAGTCAGTGCTCTGGAGATCAGAGGCAGAGAGACCAGTGGGAGCTGAGCAACTGTGAAAGGTTTCCTGGAGCAAGTTCAGAAAGAGGCTGAAATTCTCAAGGATTTGATTTCAGCCACTCTTTCTCTGGGATCGCACCCTGTCTTAGAAACATGGCAAAGGGAAGGAGGCATCTGCTTCCCATCAATTATTCAGGGGAAAAAATGAATAGTTCCTCTCATAAAAATTTCAGAGAATTACACATAATCTGTACCTATGAAAGGTAGAAATGCTTGGCAGTTGTGGTCCACAGGGACATTGTTCTGTTATGCAATTTGGTGAATATAATTATGTAACCTTCACAAGATGGAAGCAACTTCCCCTGAAATGCTGTGGCCCAATGTGTCTACAGATTGCTCAAATGTATTGAAAGTAGTAATAGTCAGGCATCCTGAGGTATGTGTGGTGTCATAGGTAAGCTCCCTGTCCAATGCATGTATCTGTGCAAAGACCTCACTTTTAACCTTAGCCTATCCCAAAACACTCACATGTATACATGGGTCTGACACAGCCCTCAACAGAAGGATGTCTAATAGAAATACTGGCAATAATGAAAAAAATAGGTAAATTTCCACAGCATTTACTGTGCATCAAGCACTACTTAAACCCATTATTCACACATATACATAATAATTTAATCTTCCTATGATGTGAAGAATACTACAATTGCTCTATTCAAAAAGGATAAAACTGAGGAAGAGAATTAAAAGAACTTGCTTTAGGTTATACAGTCAGTACAAGGCAAATCTGTAATTACAACCCGAGCTGTCAGGCTCCAAAGTCCTTGTTTTTAATAACTATGCCAAGCTGCCCAATCTGTCAAGCAACAGGACAAAGACGATCCTGAATCACTCACTTCAGCTCAACGAGTATAAAAAATATAGTTCAAGGATCAGGGCTAGTCTCAGGACACAGACCTGGCTGCCATGTATATGTTATGACTTGAGAAGTAGATAGAATCTCCTGCTCCATAATATCTTTCATCTCCTACAGAAATACCCCAAATACTCATTACTCATATTAGATACTTCCCCGTTTTTCAGAATGGTGATGAAAAAGTAAGTAGTACCAGGAAAGATAACTCCTAATATCATTATCAAGTATCTATTTTAAAATTAAAAACCGGTAAATTGAACTTGCATAAAAAAAAATGGTCTTATCTCTGACTCTGTCAATTGCCTCTGAACTCAGGCACAAATACTTAGCTTATTTTGAGTTTTTGCTTCTTTATTTTGCTTCTTTATTTGGCTATGATGGCACCTTCCACAGTCCCTCATGGAACTGGTGCTGGATTGTAATGGCTACAAAAGCATTTTGTACATTTTAAAAGATTAGATAAGTGCAATGTCTAACAAAATGTCTGTTAAGATTAGATGTTAGTTGACAACCAGAGGAATGTATACGGCCAGTTTAAGTCAAACAGACTAACAAGGCACAGTCCAAAAATAATTGTATGACAGACAATTCACAACTGATAGCTTGGACAGAAATGGCCTCCATCTAAGTGGGTTTCTTTTATCGGTATTTAGACCTCATAAAGAATCTCCCCTGGTTGTCACTGACTTACTTTGCCTTTCATTTCTGTGACTGGACATTCTGGCCCCCAAACTTGGATCTAGCTTCCAGGCTCTAGTACTGTGTGTGTGTGTGTGTGTGTGTGTGTTTGGATATCCTATTTTTATTTTTTAATTTAATGTACTTTTGAACTTTCTTTTCTAGTGTCTTTCTCTGGCATCAGCTCTCTTTGTGCTCCAATAAACCTTGCTGCTGACTGACTTACTAGACACACTTTGCCCTTCAGTTCCAACAGTGCCCCAAATACTTGATTCTCTGTCTCAGCCAGCAAGTTTCGACCAAGTGCATGCTTTATAAGAAGCAGTGTCCCTCCAGGGGGGCAAGCTTTTTCTATGACCACAAGAGCAGGCAGGCAATTATAAGTGAAGTACAGAGCACACAAGCATCAAGATGGAAGAGAGGAACAGAAAAGTAGGACAGGAGGTAAAAAGATGGTCATTGACTGCTTTACTTTTTTGCAGAAAAGAGTATAAGCTCTCTCCTGGCGTGCTCTCCTGCCCTCAGGCCTCTCTTGGGGTAAATCTATAGTGCAGCCCTCCGCGCCTTGACTCCCCCAGCTGCGTTCACCCTTCCATCTCCCCTGTTGTTCTCTACTCCTAGTTTGGACCCTGTGCCATTCCTAGTCTTGGGGCCCCAGACATGTGGGGAGCCAGTGCTGCTTCCTGATCCTTTTCACCCAAACCAACTTAGTGCCTTCCTTGGGCCCTAGGAGCACTGCTTCTGGACCTGGCCCCACCCTCACCTCTCTCTGCTTCCCTGGACATGCACCACCGACTAACTCTCCTAGCCTGCTCTCCTACCCTCAGGCCTCTCTTGGGGTAAGTCTATCGCAGACCCCTGCGTGCCTTGACTTCGCCGGCCTCATTCACCCTTCCATCTCCCCTGCTGTTCTCTACTAGTTTGGGCCCTGCGCCATTCCTAGTCTTGGGTCCCCAAACCCATGGGGAACCAATACTGCTTCCTGACCCTTCTCACCCAGAGCAACTTAGTGCCTTCCTTGGGCCCCAGGAGCACTCCTTCTGGACCTGGGCCCGCCCTCACCTCCCTCTACTTCCCTGGTCCTGCAACACCCGCCAGCCTCTTTCTGGGGCTGACAGCCTCTTTCTGGGGCTCCAAGGCTTACCTTTCCCCTCCCTGATCCTTTGCATCCAGTACAAACCAGCTATTCAATCCACTCCCTGGGAAATCTTGGGGCTTCTTCTCACCCCATCTGCCTTTGCATCCCTGCGTGGCACGGCCACGGCCAGGATCTCAGGTCAGTCCAACACCCAAGCTCCTGATGCCAAAATCATCCTTAGAAGATTCCAAACCTAAGGAGAAAGTCTGAAAACTTCTGACCCACATTGGAATTGGGCCACCACGGAATTGCTGAAAACAAAATCAATCCGGCCACGACAATATAAAATCAAAAGGGAGAACCAGAAGCTTAAACGAACCAGCTCTTCATACCCAAAACGTAAACCACAAAGACACATAAAGTTCAAAAAAAGAAGCAGAACTAAACTTGAAGGCCTGAGTATCACACAAGAGTCAGAAACTACAAAAGAAATTCA
>NW_008330298.1:2412803-2413368 GCF_000622305.1 Nannospalax galili
AATCATCACTGGCCTCAAGACCTCAATCAAAAGAAGCAGGCTATTTGAATGGATTAAGAAACAAAACCCATCTTTTTGTTGTCTACAAGAAACTCATCTCACTTTCAAGGACAGACAATATCTCAAAGTGAAAGGATGGAAAAAAAACATACCAAGCAAATGGCACCAAGAAAAAAACAGGTGTAGCAATCCTAATATCTGACAAAATAGACTTTAAACTGAAACTAACCAGAAGAGACAAAGAGGGCTATTTCATTCTGATCAAAGGAACAATCAATCAAGAAGATATTACAATCATGAACATATATTCACCAAACTCTGGGGCACCCAACTTTGTAAAAACAATACTACAGGACTTTAAGACCCAAATTAACCCCAACTCATTAATAGTAGGGGACTTCAATACCCCACTATCTCCATTAGATAAGTCAACAGGCCAGAGACTTAACAGAGAGACATCTGAATTAAACAAAACCATCTATCAAATGGACTTAACAGATATCTACCGAGTATCCCAACCAAACACCAAAGGACATACTTTCTACTCAGCACCCCATGGAACTTT
>NW_008330298.1:2415263-2415680 GCF_000622305.1 Nannospalax galili
AAGACCCAAATATGAGTAATTGCAATTTTAGCCACCTGATATTTGACAAAGGGGCCAAGAACATTAACTGGAGGAAAGACAGCATGTTTAGCAAATGGTGCTGGCAAAACTGGATCTCCACTTGTAGAAGAATGAAACTAAACCCCTATCTTTCACCCTGCACAAAAGTCAATTCCAAATCACTCAAAGACCTCAATGTAATGTCTGAAACTCTGAAACTCTTAGAAGAAAGCATTGGGAAAATCTTACAAGATATAGGTGTAGGAAAGGACTTTCTAAACCGGACACCAATAGCCCAGGAAACAAGGGCAAGAATTAACAAGTGGGACCTCATTAAACTAAAAAGCTTCTGTACATCAAAGGAGACAACCAAGGAAACAAACAGAAAACCCACAAAATGGGAGAAAATCTTCACCA
>NW_008330298.1:2415968-2437499 GCF_000622305.1 Nannospalax galili
AATGCAAATTAAAACCACTTTAAGATTTCATCTTACCCCAGTCAGACTGGCTAAGATCAAGAAAACAAATGATACTAAATGTTGGAGGTGATGTGGGGAAAGGGGAACACTCATCCACTGCTGGTGCGGGTGCAAACTGGTTCAACCCCTATGGAAAGCAGTGTGGAGAACTCTTAAAAAACTACAAATGAACCTACCATTTGACCCAGGTTCCTGCCCTGAGTTCCTACCTTGGGCTCCCTCAGTGACCAAGGAAATGTCATCCAAATAAACCCTTTCTACCCCAAGTTGGTATTGGTCAGAGTGTTTTGTCACAGCAACGGAAAGCAAACTAAAATACCCTAAATGTCAAACCCCCCTCAAGGCACCTGTACAGACAATCTCTTAAGTAGTTTTTCATCTTCAGCGTGTTTAGGTTGCCTTTACTTGACCTGCCTGACTACCATTTCTCCTTTTGTAACAATTAGGATAGCATGAAACTGTCATGAAAACACAGAGTGACATCCAGAGTCAGAAGGGTATATATAAGGCCTATGGCAATGTTGGAAACCACTGACAATGTGGTATCACTTTGTTAGATGGCCAAGAAAAGATTCAGGTTTGTTGAAAGCCTATGAAAATCAGGAAAACTTCATTTAATCTCTTATTCTGTTAATAGTATGCATCACCAGAAATTAAACGAGAATGCTGTCCTTACTCGTCATTTGACTTAAGTAATGAAACTCCTCTGGAAGGTAAGAGAATGGAGAATTATTAATAAAGTTTGCATATGCTCTATCCAAATCCTGTGTATTTAGAGCTTCCTCTAAAGGTTCATTCATCTGATAAGCCTCTTCTTTGCTTCACCTTTGAAACTAATAAATGAGTATCTAATCAAACCAAAACACAATAGAAGCAATTGTTATACGATGTTAGCTGTGATGGAGGTTGTATAGGCTAAAGTGGGAAAGTAGAACAAGAGAAACTGAGTTAGGGAAAAACTTCCAGGAAAGATGTACTTAGGCTAACTTGAGAGAGCACCATAGGCAAAAGCTGCATATAGGAAAGGATATGGTATTTTCAGGGAGCTTGACATTGTTAGGGCATAAAAGGATAGATGTGTAGAGAGATAAGCCTAGAGAAAAAGTAAAAGTCAGGTTATAAATCTCTTATATGCTCTATGAAGAAGTTTAAATTTATAGTGGAAGTAAATTTATAAGGAGAATTAACAAGAATTTTGAGTTGAAGAAATGTCCCAATAAGATTTATATTTCTGAAAACATAATTTCCACAATATCGAGAACTAAAAAAAATGGGGTGAGACTGGTGATTACTGCAAACAATTCATGTAGGACATGATATGATGCATACATGGCATCCAGGCAGAGATAACAGGCAATTGGATACACAGCCTTGGTGCATAGAGAGATTTGGGATGAAGGCAAGTTTGAGAGTTCTCTGTATAAGAATGATAATGATTTAGACTGCTCAGAAAGATAGTATAGAACATCATATATGAGCAAAGTTAGATCTTAGGAAACAATATTGGAGGTTACAGCTGAAGAAGTACAACCAAAGAATGAGGTAAGAGGCAAAAGAAATAAACGAGGACTAGTCAAAGGATGGAATATTTTCAGAGGGGGTGGCTAAAGTTTCATATGCTCTAATGCACTTCAAGACAGGAAAATATCCATTGCTTTGGCAATGTGATTACTGTTGACCTTGGTAAGAATGCTATCGCCACACGGGGAGTGAGCAGACAGGGACAAGCAGTTTAGAAACAGCTGAAGTAGGAAAAATGGAAATAGAAAGGAAAACACTTATGAAAACCTATATATGAGAGAAACCCAAAACCATTATTCTACTGAAAGTGTTGTAAAGAGAGCTAAGCATCTGATGAGACACTGGCAAGAATAAGTTTTAAGGTTTAAACTCAGAGATTTTATGATTCCTACTGGTGGGGGATGGGGCTTTCAATATAAATGTTTTCTCTGGTTCACTAGAGCTTCTTAAACTGTGAAGGTGAAGCAGAAAAATGATACTGAAACAATTCATTAATTTTTCTACAAATACAAAGAAATTATTGTAAAGTAAGAATGTGGCAGCAATTAATTTTAGGCCTTTAGGGCTGTTTTAATCTTTTTAAAAAATATTTTATTTAAGCCAGGCGTAGTGGTGCACGCCTTTAATCCCAGCACTCGGGACGCAGAGGCAGGTGGATCTCTGTGAGTTCAAGGCCAGCCTGGTCTACATAGTGAGTTCCAGGACAGCTAGGGCTGCAGGGAGACCCTGTCTCAAAAAGATAAAAATGTTAATTAATTAATTAATTTAAAAATATTTTATTTTTTTATTTTTTTTTATTTTTTTATGTGTATGAGTGTACTGCCTGCATGTAGGTAGGTGCACACGTGCCATGCAATGTCCAAGGCAGTCAGAAAACAGCATCAGATTCCCTGGAACTGGAGCTACAAGTGGTTGCCAGCCACCATATGTGTGCTGGGAATCAAAGCCATGTCCTCTGCAAGAGCAGCCAGTGCCCTTAACAATTAAGTCACCTCTCCAGCCCTAGGCCTTTAGTGTCTTTTTTTTTTTCTCATCTAACGGTAATCAGTTGTCACTTTTCCTTTGGATAAGATTGGGGTCTGCTGTTCATTTTCCCAGTTCTATGATGGGTTACTATCTGGGAATCCCTTTGGCCACCATGGCCAACAACTCAAAAGAAGGTATTGCCTGTCTGGCATTGTTGCTTGTTATGTAGACTTTAGCTATACATATGGACTCTTACAAAATTATATTGGCCCCTTTAATTTTTGGTTATACTTTTCCTTTTGGGTGTAAATAAATCGGGTTATCTGGGCCTTTATTTTTTATATGCATAAGGAGGTTAAACCAAAAATGTATAGTTTATGCTAAGGTAGAACACAAATTATTGTTCCTCCTTCAATTTTTTCTAATTCATTTAAATCACATTTTTTTAAAGACTTGGTGATGGGGCTGGGAATATATCACAGCAGTAGGTTTCTTGTCTAGCTTATAGGAGACCTTGGGGTCAGTCCTCAGTATCAATCAATTAATCATTCCTCAATGATATTGATTTATTGACAGATAAAAAGCAAGGCAAAATGTTGCTGGTCAGATATAACAAATAAAATTAAAATTAAATTTTCAAACATACTATGGTCTAGAACTTAACATTTTTATTAAGAAGATTTTTTTCCTAAGTATATCAAAACTTCTTAAACATCCTCAATACATGAGCTGGAAAGGCAGGTAGGTAATTAAAGCAGAGACCTCAAGGAGTTGTATGTCCAGAGTAGCTAAGACATAGAGTAAGATTAGATGGTCATCAATATATGAATAGAAAATGAAAATATGGTAAAATATGGTATATATATATATATATATATACACAATGAAGTATTGTTAATCTACAATGAAGAATAAAATCCTGTCATTGGTAGCAAAATGGATTAAACTGGAAGACATCATGTTAAGTGAAATAAGCCAAGCATAGAAATACAAGTATCCCGAGTTCTGTCTATGTGGAAACTAAAAAAAAAACCAGTTGATCTGAAAGTTGAAGAGTGATTAATAGTGATTAGGAAGTGAAGCAAAGGCAAGGTATGGGAAAGGGGTGATTCAATATAACCAATCCATGCTATATGCATGTTTGGAATGATCACACAAAATATAAATAATACAATACATTAATAAAAACAAACTTACTTTTAAAAAATGAGAGCTCAATACTCATCAATGACTCATATAATCAGTCAACAAATATTTACTAACCATATACTATGAGCCATTCTTTGTTCTACCCACTAAATGTTGACCGAAACAAAAAGTAATTAGGGTTCCTCTTTCTCCACATCCATGCCAGCGTTTGTTGTCATTTGTATTCTTGATGATGGCCAGTCTGAAAAAGGTGAGATGGAATCTAAAATTAGCTTTCATTCTGGCCTTCACAAGTCATTTGCATTTATTCCAGAGCTCTCTGTTCTCTAGCTCATTTTTTATGATTCATTTTGGAGTTTTTTATATATCCTACACACTGGCCTCATGTAATAGAACCAGCTCCTTCAAGCTCCTTCCACTGTGACTTCCATGCATGAACTATGAGACAGAATAAACCCTTTCTCTCTTAAAGAAGATAGATGTGTCTCTGTCATTCCTTTTGGATTTTGATCAACACTTTCAGAAGAGCTGCCATCATTTCATAAATATTTGTGTTTATGGTCATTTATATTGGAAATCATATATCTCACTGTATTAAAATCATGTCCTAGTATACACAAGTCTCTGAGTTTGAGCTCCAGCACCGAAGCCACAATAAAATATAAACAAAGAAATTTACAGCATATTAGAGCTGGAGGATTCTTACACTTCACTGGCCTATCTTATACCATTTCACAGATGGCAAGGTTAAAATGAGAAGTTAAAATGCAATCATTAGGGCCAGCAAAATGACTCAGTAGGCTAAAATCACCTGCTGCACAAGCCTTGCAACATGAGTTTGATCCTGGAAAGTCATACAAAAGTACAAGGAGAGAATGGACTCCATTAAGTTGTTTTTTATGGGCTGGAGAGATGGCTCAGCAGTTAAGAGAACTGGCTGTTCTTGCAGAAGACCTGAGTTTGCTTCCCAGCACCTACATGGCAGCTAACAGCTATCTGTAACTCCAGTTCTGGGGGATCCAACCCCCGGTGCACTTTCATACATGAAGGCAATGCACTCATACACATTATAAGATTTTTTTAATTAAAAAATATTGTCCTCTGACCTCCACATATGCACTGTGGCATGCATGCCTGCATATATCACATGCATACACACAATAATAATAATAAATTCAAATTCAAATTTTAATCCAATAATTAATTATTAAAGCCATATATAGAACCCAGATTTCCTCAATTCTAATTCAGCACTTGCTCTAGCAGTGAAAATCCTATCAATGCAATCGTGCCTCTTCTCCAAACCAATACTTGCCTCTATTTCTTATTATTAGTTTGTAAACAATCAGGTCTGCAGTTTTCTCTAAAACAAACAGTTAAATGTCTACAATCCATGGACACTTGTCCCATATTTGAAACACAGAGCTTAGCAAACATCTCTCATCAATGTCACTGTTATTAGAGGTAAGGAAGAGGTAGCTGACAAAGAGCACCCAGCTTATGGCATTCAGTTAAAATGTCCAAAATTCCAGAAAGATATTGAGGGTGTTTTATTTCCATTGCTGGGCTGCTAGGGAGGAGAATGTGTTGACTTGAAATTTCTATTCAGAATTTTAATTAAATTGTTGCCTGTGGCAAAATAGAAAGACATTAAAACCAAATACTAGTGTCTCTTTGTTTATTTTATGGGCTTTCATCTCTGACTACTTCTTGCTGAAATAATTAAATGTCTTTTCAGCAAATGGACTGTTCAGGCTGTTTAGTTTAATGTTTCCTATAACCTAGCAAGTATTTGCTTTATATATATTTCAGTTAATCTCTGCTCTTACCCACCCCCACATTCATACACACACTTTCCTCCTCTTTCCCCATACAGGCTAGCCTGAAGGTTTCTGAAGATCAGAATGGTATGAATTAATGCATCTAGAGGCCAAAGCCTCTTTCCACAGACTAGTGGAGACTCTTGGAAGCTTACTATATTGCATTTTATATTAATGGGGCAGAGGCCTACTAAATTGAAATAGGTGAAAGTAGGGAGGACTCATAACTCAGTCAACGAGGCCTCTTGGTCTAAGAACAATGCATGAAATCCCATTACTGATTCACTGTGTGGAGGGAAATGTTCTTTAAAATATATAGAAAATCCACATGGAATGAGGGGTAGCAGAATTTATCTAAGGGGTTTAAGGGAGATGCTGTCCTTCTGTCTAACATAATCCACTATGAATCCCTTGGTGATAAAACCCTAAGCCCAGAATATAGTCTGCAATGTGGTGATTTAGTCAAAGGGTTCTAACTTCCTGCATAACAACAAGCTTACCTAGGGATAAATAAATTGTTCATGTGTATGTGTGTGTGTGCTGCCTTTTGCCATTTATGAAATCCAACACCAAATTCACCTCCTTAATCTTGGACTTCTCAGCTACCATAACCATGAGTTAAATAATTGTTTATAATTTGCCCAGTTGGTTAGTATTCCATTATAAAAACAGAAAATGGAATAAGATAGTGCATTACGATACAGATGTGTCTCAAAGATAGAGCATTTATCTAGCATACCTACAACCGTGGGTTCCAGCCCCAATATCAGAAAAAAGACATACCTTGCTCATGAGTCCATATAACCATCCTAAAGCTTTTATGAAATAAGAAACATTATTGTCTTCATTTTATAGATCTAAAAATTATAATTTAATAATATTGTATTAGTTTATTGTAATGTTGTTTGGGGGTTTTGTTTTGAAACAAGGTCTCACTATGTAGCCTTGGCTGACCAAAACTTACTATGTAGACCAGGTTGGTCTCAAACTCACAGAAATCTGCCCATCTCTGCCTCCCGAGTACTGGGATTAAAGGCGTATACTACCATACCCAGTCAAATTAGCTATTTTTGTGTAGCTGTGACTGAAATAGCCAAGAAAATAGCTTAAGAAGAAGAATGACTTACTTTGGCTCACTGTTACAGAATGTTTAGTAGCAGGCCATCTCTTGGCTGCATATTTCTGGGCCCATTGTGATGCAGAACATTACATCACAGAAAACATGTGGTAAAGGAGAGCATCTTGGTAAACTTCTTGATAAACAGAAAGCAGAAAATGGGTATACTTGATATGATCCACACTGTCATGATACAACCCTTAGGACATACCTCTAGTGGCCTACTAGACCCCACCTATTACCTTTCACTATCTCCCAATAATATCATTATATTATGAATGCATCAATGGATTAATTCAGTCCTTTCATCAGAGACTGCTAGAAAAGTCATCATAGTTATACCCAGAGATGTACTTCATTAATCTCCCAGAAATTCTTAATACATTCATGTTGACAATCAAATTAACTATCAAATATACTGTCATGCTGAAGTTCTCATAGCTACCAAGAGGCAGAGCTGGCATTCATATTTATTATCCCCCCAGGATCTCTTAGGAAGTGAGAAAATAATACAAATGTCTAAAATCTGAGCATACAGGCATATAATCTCTCCTCACCTAAATAATAATGATGGTAGTAATACTAGTAATAGGCTGTGTGCCAGGTACTGTGTTAAGCACTTTATACAAGTTAGTTCACTTATTTCTTATAACATTTTGAGGAAAATATTTTCATGTATTCTATTTTACAAATACATAGCTAGAAAATAGGGGAAAAGGTAAAGCGCAGTCCCCCACAAGATGGAATATCAAGTGTCCTAGTTGCTTCTCCTTAAGCTGTTTTCTTCTACACTGACTAAACCAACTTGGGGACGAAAGGATTTTATTTTATTTTATTATTTTATTTCATCCTATACTTCTAAGGCACATTCCATCTTTGAAGGAAGCCAGGGCAGGAACCTGGAGGCAGGAATTGAAGCACAGACCACATAGGAAATTTTCTTACTGGCTTGCTCCTCTGGCCTGTGCTGTTTTGCTTTCTTATACAACCCAAGGCCACCTGCTCAGAAGTGGAACCACCCACAGTGGGCAGGACACCTCCCACACAACTCAACAATCAAGAAAATGCCTCACAGTCATGCCCACAGGCCAAACTGATGGAGGCAGTGCCTCAGTTTTGGTGCATTCTTCCCAGGTGTGTCAAGTTGACAACTGAAGCTATCCAGCACACCAAGCTAATAGAGCAAGCTATACGCCCTAATGGCCAGAATATTCTGGCACCCTGATAGCATAAATCAAAATTTATACCACTGCCTATTCTCAACTGTTACCTATTCTGAAAAAGTAAGCCACAGGGCATTTATACCTTATACAGTGGATATATAATAGTCAAGAAATATTTGATGAATACATGAGTGAGTGATGTGTATCTATCTTATTGGTACTTTTCCATTTATCCCTTCTGCGACCCTCCAAGACATTATATGTAAGCTGCTATGATAAGTGGAGCCCTTTCATATGAATTTTTGAATGTATTGAAATCTTTAATAATGAAAAGTAAATAATAAGAGAACTTCTTACTTGTCTTTAAAACAAATAGGTTGTGGAAAACAGTCAAAAGGAAATGGCTCTCCCAGGGTTCTAATCTTTTAAAAGGAAATCTGTTGTGTGGGAAACCAGACATCTAAGGAGAGAAGAAAATTCAAATTAAATGGTCAGGATGGAAGGGAACAAAAAGGAAACTAGCATTTACAGAGTGTCAATACCAGTCCCATTCATGTACTTTAACTAATGTAATTCTTGCAACACTTTCAGGAGGCAGGTATTATCATCTTTATTTTATTTATTTTTTGGTTGTTACCCTGAGCCTTTAACGGCCGAGCTATCCCTCCAGCCCTTCATCTTCATTTTATAAATAGGAGAAATTAAGACTTAGAAGTTAAGTAACTTCCCCCAAAAGGTTTCTCATATAGGAAAGATGAAGGTAGGGTTCAATCCCTGGAATGACTGAGTCTGAACACTTTCCAGAATATTCATTATTTTTCAAGAAGACACTTGAAAATGGAGGGCTTTTAATTGAATAAGAAAAAAAGATTTCAGGCTTAGATATAAACTGTGTGGCAAAGAACTTGTAGAAAGATGCAGAACAAGAAAAATGGGACCCTAGAAAGCAGAAACATAGGCCTTAATTAAATGAGATCATCTTAAGGAAAGTGGTGAAATGGCTATAAATTCTCAATTATCAGTGTTGCCTCACTTGGTAATTGCAACAGCTTAATCTGGAGCAAAAGAGTGACAGCTATAGCCAGGAAGACAAATAACAGCAGGCAATGTAGCATGGTGGGTGATAAAGATAACATTGTCCCTAAGCCACCGCTCAATGACTTTTCTCCACACTTCCGATGGCAGAAGGGAATGGCTGGCATGCTACCAGCCTATATTATCTACCACCTCATGCTCTTGCCTTTTTTCCTGACAACCTCATATTGCATATTATTGTGTGAACTTTTCTTCAGGAAACATGAAGGAAGGTCTACTCATCTCAGATACCATACCAAAGAAGGAAATAAAAAAATAATTTGCCCAAAGTGTAGTTTGTGGAACTAAGAAACCAAGGAATTTAATCAGGATTACTTACAGGAACATGGGTAAGTCTGGGACCACTAGACCACTGAGAAAAATATATATCCCAGCAACTGTTATAAATTTAAGTGTCTATAAATCCTTGGGGAGGGGGGAACCTCATGAGCCCCTTACCCTAGCAACCAGTAACTGCCTATACAATCTCGGGGGGGCGGGCAACCCCTCCTCACTAGCTATAGTTAACTGTATATGAATCCTTGAAGAAGGGCAAGGCCTCATGAGTCACTCCTCAGTAACCTTAACTGCTTACAAATCCTGGGCCAAGGTGGGAGATCATAAGTCTCTCCTCCCTAGCAACAATTAACTATTTATAAATCCTTGGAGAGGACTGAGCCTCTCCTCCCCTCCAAGACAGAATGTTTATTGGGCCCAATCTCTTGTCCAGGTCTCCTGTGAATAAACACAGTGGCTGACAGTTCAAGAGGATTATGGCCATGTCATGATGAAAGACAACTCCATAATGCAAGTATAACTACTAACAGTTTTCAGAGTCTCCCATTTTTGTCTTCTTTAAATTAAGAAAAGAATGTATTTTCTCACAGTCCTGGAGACTAGCCCTGGAGCCTAGCTGCTAAGACTTAGAAGTTAAGTAACTTCCCCCATGAGAAGTGCCAACCACATCAGCCAAGGTTCTCAGTGACACCCCCCATTTTAAGGGCTCTTCCAGCCACACTCTCATAGTCCTGACATGACCACTCCCCTCTATCATTTCCACTACTACAAATCTCAGCTCAAGCATCACTTTCTAAAAGAAGCATTTCCTATTTCCTACCTTTCATTAATAATTAAGGTGAACTTACTTTTCGATATGATCTCATTAAACTATGTTCCTTTCCTTTACAGAACTTCTCAAAATTTGTACTTATATTTCAAAAGTGTGATTATTAGATTAATTACTGTCTCTATTGCTAAATTTTATTTTTTGTTGTTTTCTTTTTTGTTCATTGCTAAATTTTAAAGTCCATGAGAGTAGATGCCATGACTATCTTGTTCATCAATTTATCTTAACAGCCTACTAAAGTGACTAATGATAAGCACTTCATAAATATCAATTGAATGAATGGATGTAAATAAATATTAAAGTTTATTATTATTATTATTATTATTATTATTATTATTATTTTAACTGTATGAGTGTATCGCCTGCATGCATGTAAGTGTCCCCACAGAGGCCAGAAGAGGGTGTCAATTCCCCTGGAACTGGAGTTGTGGGTACTAGGAATCAAACGTGCATCCTCTGCAAGAGCAGCCAGTGCTCTTAACTGCTAAGCCATCTCTCCAGCCCTAAATAAATAAATGTTAATAAACAGAAATGAGTTAAATAATCTATTTTATTCCCTAACCTACTGGTAAATATATAGGACCCAAGATTAGGAGTAAGGGAGACATAGCTTTAAGAGACAGAAATGTTACCAAACCCAAGTTCATTTTCTTGTTGCTTGAAAGCGGGTCCAAGAATCAAAGCAAATTGTGGGAGCCTGTGAAAAGACATCTTGAATAAAGCAGCAAAACTAAGATGGTAGAATCCTGAAAAGATCATTTTAGATCATTATAAAATTCAAGCTCCTATGAATTTAGGTGAGAAGGAGAGAAATAAAGAGGACTTTGGTTTCAGGAAAGAAATTTGATGGCTGGAGATTTCTAGTTACTACTCTGGTGGTCTGGAACAGGATATTGTGAAACCCAGGAGCTGGAACACTTGTAATCATAAGGTGATGATGCCCCTGTAAATCTTTAAAACATCTCAGCCTTATCTTGGCACCTTGAAGGAGAAAAATAGAGATTAGGGAAGTTTTTCATACATCAGTCTTAACACGCCAGCTCCAGACAAGCATTCCCTAAATGACTATCATATTTACATGCAGAGATGAGCACAGTCTCACCCAAAGCCAGAGATGCCAACTTCTTCAGTCTGTTTTAGTTACCCATTGGACATCTGTACAGGCCCAAGTAAAAAATCAGTGCTTTTGACAGAAGTGGCCCTCAAGCCTCAGAAAAAGAAACCTAGGAAATGGTTATCACCATAACCCACATGTCAGAGGTATTATCTACAGCAAAGTTAGTAGACACTAAAAACATATTGCTCAGCTATGTGACCTTCAAAATTAGTTACTTTTAATGTCAACTAAAAGCAAATAACCAAAAGCCAGTGGAGCTAGGTTTATTTATGTTTTCCCTGAGTTTCAGTTCCATGGTAAAAGGGAAACTCGAACTGACATAGGTAAATACAAGCCATGGCTAGCATCTTCTAGGTCAAACTGGTTGGGAATGATGCCAGAGAAATTAAAGTTAAAAAAAGAAAAAGAATGAATGTGCTTGGAGAGAGACAGATTACAACAAACTAAATGAGCATCCCTTATTAAAGGGATCAAGAGACTATTCAAAGAAACATGGAATTGATGCTGTAACAGACACAAAAGGAGTCACACAGCAAGGAAGTGACATGCTCACATGCAGGAACCCATAGGTATTCTCCCAAGAATTAGGGATGAGATTGGAGCAACAAGATCTATAGATCTTGGCCTTATTTTCAGCGCAGATCTTCTCTGGTAGTGCCTCCGAGTCTTAAAGAAACCACATTCTCTGATGATGAAGGTTCAGACTGTAAGGTGGTAGTTAATGTCTAACATCATCACATGACAGTGCCATGATATTCCAGGAACACTTGAAATGTCACTTTTATGACCTGCAGCTTTCTGCTCTCAGAAAGGGAGATAAAATATAATCTCATAGGATCATCAGATTAGGAATAGAAAATGTGTGGTAATGTATAATATGCTTTGTAATATAACATGGTTCCTTACAAATTCCTGTGATTATCAAGAAAGAAAAAAAAGACAGAAAAAAAATCACACAAAAAAAACACGAAAAGCAAAAAAATAAAATCTTTCCATTGATCCCACTGATGAACAAAAGGCTTTGTACAAAAAAAAATACACTGCTAACTTGACAAGCCACAGTATTGACACAATATTGACCTGCAGGTTAGAACACATGGAAAGCCATGTAATTCTAGCCAGGCATAGTGACACACACCTATAATCCTGGTACTACTAGGGAGGTGGAAGCAGGAGGATCAAGAGCATCAAGACCAGCCTCAACTATGCCGAGAGTTCTAGGCCAGCTTGCACTCTTAAAATACAATAGAAAATAAAATATTGGAATTAAAAGAAGAGGAAGGAGTAGAGGTGGGAAGAATATCAACAAAAATAAATTATGTATGAAAATGTCATAATAAAATCTTACTTTGCACACTAATTTTAAAAAATTAAAATTTAACAATTTAAAAAAGAAAATCAAGTAATTCCAGGGTCATGAAGCAAAAAGGATGTCTCAAGATTAAACCAGTTTGAATTAATAAATTTAGAGGATGTTAGGGAAAAAAATTTTCAAAATCCCCAGTACCTTCACAACTTACATTTTATTACATGGGACTTTAGGAGAACATTGATACAATGCTGGTAGGTAGCTCAAAGAGTAAAAGCACTTGCCCTGCAAGCCTCACAATCTGAGTTCAGGTCCCTGAAAGTCACATAAAAGCCAGATACAGAGGTGCATATCTCTAATCTCAGCACTTCTATGGAGGAATGGGAGGCAGAGACAAGAGAACCCCTTCCCACCCTCAAAAAACATCTTTGGTCAGCTAGCCTGGAGTACACATTGCAGTGGCAAACAACAAGAAAGACCCTGCCTCAAAAATGGTAGAAGGTGAGGGCTAACACTCAAGGTTCTCCTCTGTTGTCTATACATGTGCCCCAATACACAAATACAAACCTACAATCCAGACACATAGGTAAATTTTTAATGTAACAGGAATAAAGTTAATTTCAACCTGGGACTAGAGTATAACTCATGCATATAGAAAATTCATATTGGGACAGTATAAAAATAAGTCAACCAAAGCTGTTGAAAATCCTATAAACACTTAATCTCTTCCAATTTCTGACTATACTTTGAGTGGTTATATGGCCTTAAAGGTAGAGTCATAATTGATTCTTGTCTCTTTTACTGACTACTGAAGATATTAACTCATATAACCTTTCAAGGTCCTTTTCAACATCTGTAAAATCTGGGCTAGAAATACTTAACAATATACAAAGTCATTTTTACTTTACGTGTGCCATTCAGAGCACACCACCACACCTCATCAGTTGGAACAACTGTTAAGAATGCATTAACTCACTCAAGGTTGGAGAGATGGCTCACTGGTTAAGAGCACTGGGTGCTCTTACAGAGGACCTGGGTTTAGTTCCCAGCACCCATATGGAGCTAAGAACCATCTATAACTCCAGTTCCAAGGGATCTGAAGCCCTCTTCTGGCCTCTGTGGGAAATGCATGCATGTTGTGCACTTACATGCAGGAAATAGCAATGCACATAAAATAAATAATTTTTAAGAATATATATTGACTCCAAGGATAAGCTTCCACAAAATTTGACCGTTATTTCTGGAAGCATAGCACAGTGGGCACACAGACAAGAATAAAATGCAGTCCCTGTTTAAAATGGTGATATCTGTCAAAGTTCAGATAGCCCTGCCCCCTCACCAACAGGATCTCAAGGACTTCTCATGCTCCTGAGAAAAGGGAACGGAGCTGATAAGCACCCTAGTCTTTGAAGTCAAGAGAAGCATATTTTTCTCCACTGTTTGGCCAACACAGCAGGCTTCCCCTTTGATCTCTAAAGGGAACAGGTTTTAACAGTCCCACTTTCCCACTTTCCCCCACCCAACTTTAAAAAAAAAATACATCTTCCTGCCTTCTGCAGGAAGCAGAAGCCTCCCCCTTAAAAGGACCCCAGCTCACGACCCGGGTAGACATTTTCCCTGCCCTGAAGGGAATCTGTCCCATGTGTTCCTTTGTTAATAAACTCTATTCTGATGGAACATTTTCCCTGCCTGGAAGGGAATCTGCCCCATGTGTTCCTTTGCTAATAAACTCTGCTTTCTCTTGATCAACCCTATTCATCATACAGCTACTTTTTTATCTATTAGAGGTGCCAAAACCCGGTTCAAGGGACCGGCCTGGACTTCTCCAATGCCACTAACTTGGCTTTCAGGTACACTTCTCTCTCCTCCTCTCCCCAGCCCTCTGCTTTGCTTTCACCTCTTTCTGGGTCTCCTCACTGGGATACACACTCTGCCTTGCCTACATCTTCTTTTGATCTCTTTTCCTATTGATTTTCGTCAGTGCCAGACACCACTATGGTCTCCATGATGGAACTGCTTCATCCCTTTGTTACCTCGATTCCCCCACCCCACGCTGGCCATGGGCATCTCGCCCCCTCCCCCTCTCCTTTGCCATGGGCCTGCAAGATCTGCTGTCTTCCATCCTTTTTTTCCTGTCTTTGTCCTCTTCTACTGCCTTTCTTCCTCACTTTACTCAGGATGATTTCTGATACCGTACAATCCAACACATACAAATGCTCTGTATCCTCCTCTCTCTCCCCCTCCCATACTAAAGCTTTCTACTCCCTGCTGTGTGCCTGCCTGCCAGCCTGCCATGTGTCTGACCTCCCATGCATGCTTTAAACCTACATGACCCCAAGTCTTTTTTTCCCTTCCTGCTATTCACCCCCTCCAGGCAGCTGCCAAGATTGCCAGCTCGCCTGCCCTGGGAATTTTTTTCTTTAACATTCTAATGAAATGATAAGTTTCCAGCTGGCCCCATTCTTAAATTCTCTTATAAATGTGGCTGACAATCCTTTAGGGGACACTTTCTCCCCATTTTGACCCAACTAGCCTAAACCAACTGGGCAACTTTGCTGAATCATTTGAACAATTTCAGGTGGCTTGCCCCAAGTCTTTGAAGTCAAGAGAAGCATATTTTTCTCCACTGTTTGGCCAACACAGCAGGCTTCCCCTTTGATCTCTAAAGAGGGCAGGTTTTAACAGTCCCGCTCTCCCTCTTCTCCCCTGCCCAACTTTTTAAAAAATACAACTTCCCACCTTCTGCAGGAAGCAGAAGACTCCCACTTAAAAAGTCCCCAGCTCAGGACCTGGGGCAGACATTTTCCCTGCCCAGAAGGGAATCTGTCACACATGTTCCTTTGCTAATAAACTCTATTCTGATGGAGTTTTATCTGTTTCCTGGTGCTTTCTCCTGATCAACCCTATTCATCATAGGGCTAATTTTTACCTATCGGATGGTGCCAAAACCTGGTTCTTACTTCAAGGGACCCAACTGGACTTCTCCAATGCCACTAATTTGGCTTTTAGATATACTTCTTTTCTCTCTCTCCTCCTCTCCCCAGCCCTCTGCTTTCCTTTCACCTCTTTCTGGCTCTCCTAACTGGGGAGCACACTCTGCCTACATCTTCTTTTGATCTCCTTTCCCATTGATTTCCGTCCCTGCTGTTGGGGATGGAGCTGCTTCATCCATTTGCTACTTCGGTTCCTCCGCCCACCACTCGCCACTGGCATCTCACCCCCTCCCTCCCTCCTTTGCCATGGGCTTGGAAGGCCTGCTGTCTTCCTTTGTTTTTCCTGTCTTTGTCCTCTTCCACTGCCTTTCTTCCTCACTTTACTTGGGATGATTTCTGATACTATTCAATCCAACACATGCAAATGCTCTAGATCCTTCTCTCTCTCCTGCTCCCATACTAAAGCCTTCTACTCCTTGCCAAGTGCCTGCCAGCCGGCCATATGTCTGACCTCCCATGCAGGCTCTAAACCTGCATGACCCCAAGGATTTATTTTTTCCTTCCTGCTATTCATCCCCTCCAGGCAGCTGCCAAGATTGCCAGCTTGCCTGCCCTGGGGATTGTTTTTTCTTTAACATTCTAATGAAATAAGTTTCCAGCTGGGCCCATTCTTAAATTCTCTTATAAATCTGGCTATGAACTCTTTAGGGGACACTTCCTCCCCCTTTTGACCCAACTAGCCTTAACTGGCTGGTCAACTTTGCTGGATCATTTGAACAATTTCAGGTGGCTTGCCCCATTGACAAACAAAAAACATTTTAAAAGTTTTTTTTTTCTCCTAAACTTTTTCTCAGGCAAAGGGGCTCCAAATTTTGATCTTAGGCCCTCTTGGGCATCAAGTAACTGGTGCTCAGGTGCCTACTTTTCTAACTAGACCTAACCATTTAAAATATCACTCTACGTAAAAGGTCACAGGCACTGCTCAGGCAAGCCACATGCTTTCAGACCAACAAACACTGATTTATATGCCCTGTTCCTTCTGCTGCCCTCATGAGTTTCCTTTCCAGCATAGCTTCTGTCTACAACTATGAGCTCCTGAGAACTTGGCTTTACATTCACAGCTACAATGGTTGGTGAAAACCATGGAGTGTCTAGAAATTAAGAGCTCCTCAGAACTTGGCTTCCCATTCACAGTTACAATGATTAGTGAAAAACATGGATTCCTTTGATTTGCTTTTCAATTTGGTATATATATATAATCTTCTCTTTCTTCTTTCATATCAAGCCTAATCTACCTGTACCAGGGGTGCCTAAGATTCTCTTGTGATTTATTTTGTTTTTGTATTTTGATGATGTCATATACTAAACAGTGCATTTCTAGTTCAAACAAAGGTAATAATGCCAGATCTACACAATGGGAGTTTAAATTTTAACATCATTTAGGACCTATTTCTAAAGAGGATTTCTTTGAGTTTTAACTTCTTTGGTGTCTTAGTTTGTTCTTCATTGCTGTGACAAAACACTCTGACCAGTACCAACTTGGGGAGGAAAAATTTAAAAGAAATTATTTTTTGGTTTTTGACATTGTTTGAATGACATCTTTATCTGGTCATTTTAAAGGAAGTATTTGGATTTTAACATCTTTTATATGTTATTTTTACAGATTTCTAAAAATGATTATTTTAAATTCTTACTGTTTTATATAGTATATTTGTTAGTTTCTAAAGGGAACTTAAAGTTTTTCTAGCCATTTGCCTTCAAGGTGCAAAGGGATCTGACACTTTGTGATGACTAGACCTGTGAAGCACATGGAAATTTGCTGTACTCCAGAGCCAAAACCTTACAAGAGACAAGCTACTATCAACACATAGTTACAGCAATGAGAGGTAAAAAGTAATAGTCTACTTGAATGAGAGGCTTGAGATGCAGCCTCTACTGGTCTTAACTCCTCCCTTTTCTACATTGTGATTCTAAGCCTGTTTTTCTCTGAAATAGAGTTATTTCCCTCTCTGATACTCAGATGTTCTATGTTTGCTTATGTCCCTGCCCCATCATTCCCTGAGTGCTTTCTAGTTATAATGTCACGGTAATATTAATTCTATCGGTAAATTGTCACGTGCTGTTTGAGCTCACTGAGACGCTGACTCTGAAGATGGAATTGGCCTTCCCAGTTCAGACTTAAGCCTATTATCTCAAAATGTGTTCTCCAAGACTTTTCCAGATTCAAGCTGGCCCCTTGACCCTGTGACAAGGAGGAGAACAACAAAACAGCCTAAGAGTAAAGGCACTATGCAGTTGAGAACCACTAAGGTGTAAATTAATTTCAACAGAGGGTATTACTGACTATAATAAAACTAGCTAATGGAATTACTTTCAGTACTATTTAGATTTTATTTATTCTTAACCTAATTTGTTAATGTTTCAATTGTCTTTCCTGTCTCCTACAAGGTTTTATTAACTTCCTTCAGCTACTTAACTCTTAAAAAGGAAAAAGATGCTACCTCAAATCTACATGGAAAACTTAACTCTTTCTTGGGGCTACTCATTACCTATACAAAAGGACATCGAAGTTTGTTGGGTAAGATCCTATTTGTTAAATACCATTTTTTGTTTTTAGTTTACTTTCCTGGTGTTTTAAGATGTATTCATTTTGTTTTTCTACTTCAAATGGGTTTTAGTTTAAAAATGATAAACCAACCACATTCTCAATAAAAACTATATAACTAAATATGTATATACAGTCAACATAAATTTATGCTTCTTAAAATTAATTTACTTGGTATCATATTAATTTTTTAAGTAAAATCTCATGCAAACTAAAAATGTTAAATTAACACCAAAATATTTTTTTCAGGCCAAAATATTCTCTCTTTAATCTACAACATGGTTCCTGATACCAAAATACATAAATTAATTTTAAGTACCTCTCTCCTGATTTCTCTCTCTCTCTTTCTCTCTCTCTCTCCCTCCCTCTCTCTCACCACTGCCCTTCTGGATCTCTACCAAACCTCTACTAAACCACCGCCCTTCTGGGGCTCATCTTCCCTCAGCCTCTAGTAAACCTTGGGATCAACTTGTTCCACAAACTTCCCTCCCTTCTGGCTCACTGCATATTTTCTGCTTTTCTCCCATCCCATTCTTTGTACTTTGTCTCCATCTACTGGCTGGTCACGCCACACTCTCATTGCAGGGTTTTCCACTCCTCTTGCTTGCCTCGAACTCACATATGTTGGAAAACCCTTTCCTTTTTCTGGATGTAGGATGCTATTTTCAGAGATAGGAACACGCACTACTTCCTGTCCAGGACAGAATTTCACCTTTCCTCTCCCTGATGATCTAATTGTAGGATGCTGCCTTCTGGGACTTGGAAATAACTTGAAAATAATAACTCAAACACAAGCTACAAAAAAAGGATGCTTTGTTTTGGTGCCTGGTTCTCCTCGCTCTCATTTTGCATGACCGATGCCAAACCCTTTTTCCTCCTACTCCCTCCTGGTCTCTCTCTTCCTCATCTTCTGCATTTTCCTGCCCGGGCTCATGATCCTGCCTCCACTCCCTATGGAGAGAGGATTTTCTTTGTCTCCCATCTATTCAGTTCTGTCTCTATCTCCTACCCGCTTGCTTGGTTCTTTCTCTATCTCCTCTTCACTCTGTACTTAATCTGTCACTATGGGAACCACCCACTCAAAGTCTCAGGGGCCTCACACCTCTTGTTTGTCTTCTTAAATCTTTAAAACAACTAGGACTTTTGGATACAATCGGGCCAAAACGCCTGAAGTTCCTGTGCACCACTGCCTGGCCTCCATACGAGTTAGATAATAACTGTTTGGCCAGAAACTGGAACCTTAAACTTCAATATTTTGAGAGTTTTAGAAAATTTCTGCCATAGTAAAGGCAAATGATCCAAATTAGCATACATCCAAGCTTCCTTTGATCTCTGTGCTAATCCCTCCTTCTAGATCCCATGTTCTTCCTATCAGGTTCTTCTGGCTAAGACAGTTTTATGGGATTCCAACCCACTAGGGGCCTCCACTCCCCCCTCCTCCTCCCTACCCCTCCACCTCAGCTTTTGATCTTACCATAGCCAATGAACTACCTCCGATTAGGACCCATCCCCAACCTCCTCCTGCTCCCCAGCCTGAGGCACAGCCAAGTCCTCCCTATGCTCTTCCCTTGCTATACTCTCCCTTGCCTCCCATTCCAGGGCCCAACCCATCTCTCCTCCTTTCTCCAACTCGAACTCCCTCTCCACGCCACAACCTTCCCCCATCCAGTGCCACTCTAAGTCCATCACCCACTCTCCTTCCACTAACTCTCCTCTACTTGAGACCTTGCCAAACACCTTGCCAAATATTCCCTAGTCTCCCCTATTCTGGCTTCTGGCTCAAATAACCCATTTATCCCTCCTGTATCTAACTTCTACTTTGATTCCAAATCCTGCCTCTGATACCTCTGCCTCTGTGTCCCATCATGGACAGGACACCCCTCCCATCTTTCCCACTCCAACAGTTATAAAGTCTGAACAGGGTTATAGCACAGTTTTCCTTAATTGATTATGCTGGAAGTTGTAAACATCAATTCGATAATGTTTATGTACCAATTGCTTTTTTCCACCTAAAGCAAGGTTTTGGTAGACCACTATCTAAACTACATAAGGTAAAAGATTTACCTACAAACTTATAAAACACAATATGTATATGGGTAATATTAACTTATTACATTATCTTATGTATATAATTTAGATCCCGTGATCTTTTAATAAGATGATGCTACATACTATTTTCTTCTGAGTCAAACAACTACCATCTTCATGACTTCAGCTATGCCCACTAACAAAAAATCATCACAACTGGACTTGTTGACCTGACTAGTGTATTCTTTAATTGAAGGAGGAGGGGTAAACAGGGTCATTGGGCTCTCTCCTGAGTATTCAGCTGTTCTTCCCAGCCAACTGTATGTAATTTGACCCTAATTACATGGTCTCCTTGACTTGGGGAAGACTAAAGTATATTATCTGGAAAAGGCTAGGAAGAGAAGGCTTGATCCATGCTGGGTTAAGGCTTTCCAATGTAAATACTCTCAGGTCACTCATATACCTCAGCAACCCCTCAGTCATCTCTGTAAGTAAGCTCAGTAAATTCACTGGTTCCCCAGAAAAACTTTAATGTAATCAAACATTTGTTTGATACTACAACCTAAAAAGGGGAAAAACATTGCTTAGTATCCCCAGGAAAAAATTCTCACAACAGAAGAAAAATTGTTTATTAATGTTATTGTGTCTCATGGTTATTAAAAAAAGAAAATGGAAAATTGGAGGATGTTGGGAGGATATGAGAATGGAGATATTTTTAAAGAAGGATTTATGTATGAAAATTATGATGGCTGAATATTTCCAGAATTGACAGAGCTGGGCAGGTGGTGGTTTGTGTAGGGTTGTTACAATATAACAAGGATGAGACAAGGACAATGTGTAGACAATCTTAAAATTTCTAAGGTGGCAACTTAGTCAACTAGTCTAAGGATGTCTAGTCAAGGTTTATTTAAGGATGTTGCCCAAGCTCTATCTACATAGCACATGGTAATTAATGTACCAGGCTGGTGTAACTAACCTTGTTGGATGTTTAATAGCCAGACTCTAAGGCCTATATTAATCTGGTCAGAGGGACTTAAAGGGACAAATTTTTGTTCCTGGCCCTCAAAGATCAAACAAGTTCCAGGGGCTATGGCACATCTCTCGAAATGTTCTGTAACTTTGGTGAGTCACCTGTCCTCTTGTCCAGGGAGGCCATGGAGACCCCAGAAGATGGACTTGAACCAGTGTCCAGTCTACAAAGAGGAGGGTCAACACAGAGGAAACATTTCCTCCATGCTTCCAAGCGAAGCCCTGTTCAAGCAAGACCTCTTGACTTATCTTCACACAGATGGAATTGGTAAAAGAAAAGCCTGAGGAGCCAGGAGCTCCCCTCAAGCCCATGAGACCCCTGAGGACCAAATCCTCATACGACCTTAAGAGTAAAAATAAATTGGTTTATTTGGGCCAACAGTATGGTCTTAAACACCCAAAAGGAAAGTATAACCAAAATTAAAGTCATCAGTATATTTTAAGGGTTCAAGGGATTGCACAACCCAGACATTAGACGTAAGTTCTTATGTTATTTAGACAGTTATCTCTCATTGATGATTTTGTTCCTAATAAGACAACATTACTCAGATGT
>NW_008330298.1:2437539-2447970 GCF_000622305.1 Nannospalax galili
TAGTGCCCACCTACAGCTAAGGGAGGCAACCCACTATTGTTCTAGCCTAAAAAATTAAATGATGGCTAAATTTGTTTTCTCTCCCTATCTAGAAGCCTTTGAGAGGTAACTGACACTGATTCTAGCCACTCCAACTGCTATCAAAATGCCTGAAAACAAATCCTGAGTCCATCACTCTCGAGTTCAGCCCTGGCAGAAGAAAACAAAAATGAAAAATGAGATATTGCCTTGGTGCTAACCATTGCTCCTTGCCTCTTCAGATATATTCAGGACCAAAATCCAAAACCTAACTCTTACTCTAGTACTAATTTTAACCAGTTATTACTTTCTTTCCCTCCATATGTATACAAGCACCTGTCAACCATCGAGGACCCTGTTGAGATGCATGAAGAGGGAACCCCCGCTGTCTAATCGACCCCTAATCCAGTCCCCCAAGTCAACCCTGTCCAGCAGGAAGTAGCAAGATGACAACAGCGCCCCCATCCTATAACACAAAAGCCTGGAATGTTAAGGTTCAGATAGCCCTGCCCCCTCACCAACAGGATCTCAAGGACTTCTCATGCTCCTGAGAAAAGGCAACGGAGCTGATAAGCACCCTGGTCTGCAGGAAGCAGAAGCCTCCCTTTTTAAAAGACCCCAGCTCACAACCTGGGCAGACATTTTCCCTGCCCAGAAGGGAATCTGCCCCATGTGTTCCTTTGCTAATAAACTCTGCTTTCTCCTGATCAACCCTTTTTGTCATATGGCTACTTTTTTATCTATCAATATCCACACACTAATCCAGATTTAGACTGGTCTGTAACAATGGTTTCACAAGCCCTGAAAATTTTTAAGGGAACAACAAAAAGACACCATGTCAGTCTCTTTCTCTGCTAATTATGTTGAGTCTATTAACTCAAAATGCATGCAATCCACTAAAATATTACTGTCTACTTAAGGAATATGATTAATACAGTTTATAATTTAGATGAGAAAATTTACTTTCATTTGTTATTCAGATATTTGTGTTGTGAAAATTGGTTGTATGTGCATCTGTGTAGCAGCAGCAGACCATCAGAGAGTGCCTGTTTCCACCTCCCTCTGGCACAGGGGCTGAGAACTCAGGGGACTGCCTGAAAGTGCCCTGATCCTGCCTCCATGTGATCATGAGATTGCCCTAACTGTGCTGTACCCGACCCCCTAACTGGTATTGTGTGAGGCCCCTCCCAAGGCCCCAGGGAAGACCTGGCTTTGGTAGTATAAGGCTGAGATCTTAGCAGGCAGCCTGACAGGATGGGTTCCAACCTCCATCTGTCTAGCTGCTGGGATCTCAGCAGACCACCAGAGAGTGCCTGTTCTGGCCTCCTTCTGGCATAGGGGCTGAGAACTCAGCAGACCAACTGAGAATCCCAAAATCAGACCCCTCTTAGAGATCTTCCCAAATTTTGCTCTGAGTTCCCACTAGTAGGGTCCAAACCTTAGAAGGAAGCCTAAGTGTACCTGACTGGAACCTGACTTGGGCTTCTGTGGGTGCTCCTGAGTAGCTGATGTGAAGCCATCAATTCCCTCCAAAATAAATCCTTAGAGAACCTGAAACCTGGACCAACTAGGTTTATATAACCAATAAGAAAAGGACCAAGGCACACCAATAATACAAACAGAAACATAATTCAACTTAATTCTCATATCAGAATGACAAGCAACAAAAGAAATTCACATGCCAAAATCACAATGAAAGAATAATAAAATGGAAAGCCAAAACACTTTGTCCCCACCAAACTCCACGAGTCCTGTAGAAGAGTTCTACAAGGAGAACCCCCTAGAGATAACCCAGGAAAAAAAAGTTTTTTTATCACTATGAAGTCTTTCATGTCCTTGAAGAGAAGTGGAAGAACACATAAACAAACAAATCAAAGAACTAAGAGAGGATAGGGATAAGCTTCTCAATGAATTCACCAAAGAGATAGAAACATTGAAGAAAATTCAGGCAGAAGAAGAAGGAAATGCAAAACTCAATAAGACAATTTGAAACAACAGGGGAAAGCTTCACTGCTACAATGAATGAAATGGAAAACAGAATATCAACACTGGAGGATAAAGTTGAAGAATTGGACAACTCAAGCAAATATTATGGAAAATTTTTAAAAACCACAGGAATGGAATATGCAAGATGTGTGGGACACCATGAAAAGACCAAATCTACATATCATAGGCATAGAGGAAGGAGAAGAATCTCAGGATAATTGTATTGCCCAGATCTTCAACAGGATTGTAGAAGAAAATCTCCCAAAATTAAGCAAAGACATCCTCATACAAATACAAGAAGCACCAAATAGACAAGACCAGAAAAGAAACGTCCCATGGCATATCATACTAAAAGCGTTAAATGTACAGAAGAGAGAATACTGAAAGTAGCAAAAGCAAAGCAACAAGTCACATATAAAGGAAAGCCCATCAGAATTACAGCTGACTTATCAATGCAAGAAATTCCAATGTACTCTCGTATGAACATTTGAAATTTGCCCTGTTCTGACTTTTTCCTAGTTCCCTGTCTAGAACTTGTAATGCTAATTACTCTTGCCTTTACTTCTCCTTCACATCTCCTAATCACCAGGCAAGAATTTTCTTTTCTCCCTACAGATAAGAGTTATGCAATGTGGGAGTCTTTTAGACAGACCCACTGGAGGGGTACCCCAACTGCCTCTGAAATAATGAATCTTGGTAATGATCACTGATAGATACTAAAATCTTAGATTAAAGGTTGATGGGACACTTTTAATGCAGGGATCAGGTTGATACTACCTGAAACCCACTGATCCATCCTTATACTATAAAAAGTGAGACACCCAGATGTAATGGGCCTCCTGATGAGAAGCAGTCAGGATAAACAGCACCATCCATGAAAGATTCTCACCTTTCAAAGTGAGCCTGAATTTAATTAAATGTCTTGAAAAAATATATAATTATAACCGACTTTTATATGTATCTGATTACAGAATAGAAGAAAAAATCCAACTGCTGCGACTATTTGACTACCCCATTCACACTCTACAGACTCAACTTTCTACAAACTCTAGAGTTTAGAGCAAGCCCTCTTGCTACATTAAAGCAAAATATTAAGGAGTCTGCTTTCTGTAACTTAGATTGCTATATGGCTCAGAACCAAATTGGTTTTTGGCCCTGTACATTTCCCCAGATCAAATTACTGATTGCCTATTTTGGCAACCAGGTCCTAGATTCCTATTTGGTTAATTAGCTTGCCACCTCAGTTGCTCTGAAATTGGAGATTTGCTTTGTTCTTTCCAGGCTATGGCTTTGACCTTGAATCCCAACCTTACTGTTGAGTCCCTGTTGCTGACCACCCTAATGTCATGTAAACTCCCAAGCTGCCTATTTTTAATTTCTTGCCATCTCACTTAGTGTTTCTTGACTTGAAGTCTCGTGTCAGTTTGACTCACAATGTTAAGATTTGGATTAAATATCACACCATTATCTTATTAATTCATAACATTTTAAGATGGGTTGGTAACCTTATTCTTGTTTGAAAAGGAACAAAACTATCATGCAAAACACTTGTTTCTGGCCCCATATAGCATTTAGTGCTATACATCCATAAACATTCTCTGTCTCTGTTCCTTAAATGAGGGACAAAAGGTTCAACCCTGAATTCTGCTGCAAGCTACTTGACAAATGAGCCTATTCTCTCCAAGCCTTGAATCCCCCTCCTTTGTCTTCTCTCTGTCACTGCTGTGCCTTCCCAGCCATATGCTCTTTCAGCAGTCTGCTACCTATGCTCTGATGGTAAGGCTTTTTCATCTCCTTTCCTTTCTCAATAACAATCCCAGCCTTCCAACAGTTGCCTTGCCTCCATGGTTATTATCTTCTAGGTTTTTTGTTTTGTTTTGGATTTTTTTTCATAAATTCATTTCTTATTATAAAGCAAAACAGACAAGGATAACCACATAAATGGCTTAAAGTATTCCTATAAAGTGATACTCATGTAACTATTATCAAGTCAAAACTAGTGTCATTAGGGAGACTTGTCAGTCACATATGAACCTTTATATGATCGGCCCAGATCACACCTCCTCCCTTAGCCATACATAATACTTGCCTAGACTTTTATAGAAATCAATCCTTGAAAGAGGTTTATGTGTTTAATTTGGAGTACCCGTATAATCCAGAAAACTAGAAAGGAGCCATTGATAGTGAGGGAGAAGAAAGATTTTTAAGGAGCAGGGGTAATGGAAACAGTTGGTATGAAGTGGAAGGAGAGAAAACTGGGCAAAGAGGTTTACATGGGAAGAAGGATGAGAGGATAAGGCAGGAGGAGGGGGGTGGAAGAAGGATAACTAACTCTAAAGATGCTTAGAAAAGCCATTTGGAAACCTACTATTTTATTTACTTTATTTTATTTTTTGGTATTTTTGAGACAGGGTCTCCCTGTAGCCTCGGCTGGTCTAGAACTCACTACGTAGACCAGGCTTGCTTTGAACTCACAGAGATCCACCTGCCTCTGCCTCCCGAGTGCTGAGATTAAAGGCATGCACCACTATCTCATAATCTTCCTAAATGAATTATATATATTTATATATTATATGTATAATGAGTTTAATTGCGGTTACCCTGCACATACAATTATGCTAATCTCAAAAGCCATATGTTGCCCAAAAGAAAACCCAGTACCAAATGTGGAATACCTCCCCAGAAGTTGTTGGTCAGGGGTGTCCTGGAGACCCCCAAAACAGTTAAGATAATGCCATTTCTCTTGGTTGCCCACCAGAACTTAATAGTAAGACAATATTACTGAATACTCCACGCACACTGGTCACAGCACATGGAGAAATCAAATTGATACTGACTAAAAATCTTCCTTTCTTCTGATTGGATTTAAAGGGCTGCTCCATAAGAGGAAACACATGGCTGGTACTTTAAATCCGGCAAGAACCCCTGGTTGGAGATCTCACCAGCCCCAGGGGCGAACCTACTACTATTGTTCTGCTAAATGGACATAGTAACACACTGCCTCATCGCTATCCATTGATTAATGCACCTCTCAGGTTTATCAGAGTTTCTTTGTGCAGTGGAAAGTTGTTAACACATGAAATCACAATTGGTTAAAGTGCAGAGAATAGGCGTCAGTGGAGTGCTCAGCCACAAATGGAACATCTCTATCATACACCCCAAAAGCCCAGGGACCATCAGAGAAGATGGGACAGAAAGATTATAAGAGGTAGGAGTCAAGGAGCACCAGCATGAAACAGTGTCTTCCTGACATAGCTGGACCACTACACTCAAGAACTCATAGTATTTGTGGTTGCCTGCACAAGATCTGCACAAGACCAAGTCAGTTACTATACTAACATGGAAGCGAAGTATTAATAAGGCTTCACCACTAACTAAGGAGCTATGGAGAGTGATGGCTTCTAGGGGAGGGAGAGTCAATTTTCCTTAAGGGTGTGGGCCCTGGTAGGTCCACCACACTCCAGTGTATGGTCCCACACTCAAAAGTATATGGGCAGCACAGATTGGAGTCAATGAGTTATTTTAGAAAAGAGAATATGAGTTGGGGGGAATTAGGGTAGTGGGGGTCAATCTGGGAGAAGTTAGGGAGAAGATTTGGGTAAATATGTTCAAAATACATTCCATGAAAATTTCAGAGTTAATAAAAATTCTAAAAAAATAGTTTTCATGCATATATGTGTTAATACATCTCTAGACACTTCATTTTAATCTTTTCAACTTTTAAAAATTAAATGACTATTTTAAGTCTCTTCTAATCTTTAAATTCTCATATCCTTCATCTCTTTTTCTTGTAATTTATCTGTGGAAAAACACAGACTATTTAACTACCAGAGTTCCCCAGCCTGCATTTTGCTGCTGAGTATGTCAATTGGTATTTTACTGCAGTGAACTTTGCCTTCCCCTCTTCCCACTCAGCTTGCTAGAGAGCAGGCTGCCACAGGAGCTCTGTGGGAGATCTCACTGGAGTCTTCAGCATGACTGATTAAAAGAGGTCAGTTCTCTAGTTACCAGCTGCTGCCAGCAGGGTTCCATATGGTGTTTAAGTGGATCACTGGCATCTGGAGATGATCCACGTGCTTCCAGTGTCCACCTCATTCTTTCCCTTACTCTTGATGAAAAGTACATTTTGACTCATGAGAGTGGGAAAAGTAGAAATTGGAGGTCAGAATGTTGGTGTCACTTGGGGTTCAGGGAACCTTCTTCCTTCCCATTGTTGGCCAATTTTGAGTGACAAAGTACAAAGCCTCATTTGACTTCCTAAGTGTGGGTCAGGTTGGCTCAGATCTTGATGACTGACATATTTTAAAGATATTTTATATGCTTAAATATACTGTATAAAGTTTAAAAGAGAAAAAGATTTACTATCATCAATGCAATAATATTTCAATCACACTCTGGATTAAATTGGGATTTTTGTAGGCTTATCTCAAAGTCTAATAAAATATAGCATTGTTTCCTTAAGAATCCCAATGTCAAATTCCAAACATACAATCTTTGAAAATGTGGAAAACACCTCAGCAATAAGTTGGTAGGGGGAGGGCATAAAGAAAAGCATTTTAGAATATAGTCTAGGCAAGCTGGAACCTGAAATTACCTTCCCAAGTTCTTTTCCTAAAGATGATTTACATATTCTTGTCCCCAAGAATCTCTTCAAATGACTTAAAATAATATATTTTTACTATATTCAAATAAGAGAAAATAACAATTCTTTTTCTATGATGTAACAGGAAGACTAAGACAATTGTTACCTCTGGAAGTGAAATATCCAAAATCTGACCAATATAAGGAATTCATAATATTCACCAACCCCCCAGAAACACAAGAGACCAATGCAGTAATTGAACAAATTGAGCATGTCTCTAGGGAAAAATAACTCCTTTTTCAAGCCATCTAAACTTTCCTGCTATATATGGAATTATTTATGACTTAAATATGAATCAGTGAAAGCTGGAAAACTTTCAGATTTTGAAATGTGATCATTTCCATTTGCTTGCATCCAGTTAAGAGTTTCAGCTCCATGTTAAAATCATAATACCAAAGGTAGATGTAAAATGTAATAACAAAAACAAGAGTGATTTCTTTCATTCTGAGCCCCATGGTAATGATTTCTCAGCTTTTTAAAGATGCATAGATGCATTACAAATTAAATTGGGTCTAAAACCACTAAACTCATTTTAAGGCCTTTGAAATAAGCTAAATAAGACTATTCAGATGATTTATTCATATTCAGATTTCCAAGACATTTTTAATTTGATAATATATGTTCTATATAACATAGTAATGGTTAGATCAGGTCTGTATTGAGGCTTGAGTCTCATGTAAGAGAGGTACAATTTAAAGCAGCATGGTCTTTGAGCACTATAGCAACAGCACCTGCTACCTTATTTTTATAAGACCCAGGAGATATTCTGGAGGTTTATATTTTACCAAATTTTCACTTCAAGTTCTAGCCCTGTTTAATATTCTTGCAATGTGAGAAGAAAGTAAGAGACTTTAGCAAAGGTAGGAAGATTCAAAATTTGCTACAAAAATAACAATATAAACTTGACATAAATATGCTATAATAAAAAAATAATGTTGTTAGGGTCCGTGACTCGATGGGTCCCCTGCAGGTAACAAATACACGGGATTGGAGATGTAAAAATTAAGCAGAGTCTTTACTTTCCAGCTAGCTGGGGTCGACCGGCTTCCCGAGACATGCAAGTCTGGTCAGAACGATCGACCCCCATTCAGTTTCAGGTACAGATTATATAGGCCCACATAGTCATTACACAAAAAGCATTCCTCAGCAGACACTTTGATCAAACATCTTCTAAAAGCTATAGTTTCGGTTAAACATCTTTTCCAGGAAGGGTAGATCTGGTGTAAGCCTGGTGCAACCTCCCTCTTTTGTTCCTTATCGGTTATCTGGTATGTGCAAACAGGCCTACAGGACACATTGTAAAGCAACTGAGTCTGGGGTCCAGGGTCCAGGAAGGAGGTTTACAGCACTTCAATTCTTAGCATTTCAACTAGGTTAATCATCCATGTGTGGTAGATACAATCAGGCAGAACAGGCAAGCTTAGCAAGTAAATCTAAATCAACGTTTTAAACAGAGTTTTCTATCAAAATGCAGAGTTCTTACAGCATTCATCAAGGTATTTCTTGTTTTTTCCCCAACATCCCCCCCTTGTCTTGGTTAAACTGAGGAATCTTCCTCAGCCGACTCTACAACCTGGTGCTTCTGCCACACACCAGGAGATGAACTGAGTCTATTCTTTCTTGGACAAACCTCAGCAGTTTGTTTACTATACGTGGCCCAATCGTGACAAGCAAGAGGAGGAAAATCAAGGGTCCTAGAACAGCGGAGAGAAGGGTTGACACCCAAGGAGTTTGATTAAGCCAAGAGCTGAACCACCCTTGACTGGCTTTCCTTTTCATCTTTTGTTTTTCTAATTCTTCTCGTATTTTTGTCATGTTATCCTTTATTATACCTGAATGGTCTCTGTTAAAAACAACATTCCTCCTTCAGGGCAATACACAGTCCCCCTTGTTGTAGAAACAGGAGGTTCAGCCCTCTCTGATTCTGTAACATGACTTCAGCCAGGGATCCTATAGAGTCCTGCAGTTTGGTTATGGATTCTTCTATTCTTTGGAGATCTAAATCCAGGCTAGTGCGCAAAGCATTATATTGGTCCCTCCCTTGTATCAGGGCAGTGGCTCCAGTGCCAACTCCTGCTGCTACACCTGTACTAATTAAGGTTGCAAGTGTCACGGCTAAAAGCACTGGGGTTCTCTTAGAACGCATCGGGAAAGGAAGAGAGGGAGTGTAAGTCTGCAGAAACTCTTCCTCTGAGTGATAAACCAAATGGGGAAGAAGAATTGTAAGAACACAAAAACCTCCTTCCTTAAGAACATCCACCGAAATACAAGGGGTTAATCCTGAGGAGCATGCCCACCAAGTATTTGGAGGGGGAATAAGGAAGGCCCCTCTTGACTCAGAGAGATTCTTGGTCTGGTTACAGAGGGAAGAGTATTGTAGTGGAATCTCACCGAGGCATAGTCCCGATCCTGAAATCTGCTCCAAAGTAATTTTAGGTATCGTACCCCATGCACATTGGGAGACATTATGGGAAACGTTGTAGGAACCCATAGTAGCAATCCCCTCTAAATAGGGAGGGGTAACAGTATAGCAGAGACAATAAGATCTGGCCAATTCAGGGCTAGTTACATTTAAGAGGCTATAAGTTTGATTTATGATTTTAACAAATTCCTGTGACCGCCTGTAATAGCGGATCTGAGACAAAGGCTTAGGAGGCCTTTTGGTAAATCCTGTAGGTAGAGTTGGGCCAGGAGGAGGAGAGGGAGGGGCTCCCTTGGGCGTATCCATGGTAACTCTTGGGACTAGCACTGGGTTGGGCCCTACTGCCGTGACGAAAGGCACCTGGCGCCTAGTGATTGTAAACAAAATTGCAGACCCATAGTTATGCAATCGCAGGCCCCAGGTGTTAACCCCTTCCCATCCGGAGAACTTTTTTCCTTTTTCTGTGAATCTGATAAGCAAAGGGTTGCAGGCTTGTGGTTCGAGCCCCCAAGTTGGCTTACAAGGGGGGCCTGTCACATCTCGTTTGAGGGTGATGTAGTCCCCACGGGCATTACTTAACCAGTATGTCTGACCCGTGGTCTCACAGCCCCATCGTGGGCAGTAGTACTGGTCTGGTCTCCCACAACTGGGCTCATACTGTGGCCCTGGGCAAACATAGAATTGTTTTTGTCTAAGGTAGCGAACTCCCGACTCAAACTTGCAATTGTATCCGTGGGAGGAGTCTTCCACATCTCGGGTAATCGCTACCCATTCCCGGTCCCAGGCCCCGTCTACCAAAGTACAGAGATCCATATCTAAAGGTGGCCACCAGGTATTGGGGAGATACACGGCCGACCACGTTAACACTGGGGACCCAGTTTCCAAGTTAGTGACAACCCAAGTAACTTGCACTGGTATGTGCGGGTTGGTCCCATCTGCAAAATGTCCACAGTTAGTTGCTAAATAATATATTACCAGCAGCATCCTCACCCATCCAGTCTGCGTGGAGAGCTTCATAAGGGAGTCTCAGTGGCGGCAGGGATGCTTGGCAAGTCCTGAGACAGCGCAGGGTAGAAATCCTCTCAAGTTCGACTTAGCCGTATCTTTAGAGGGTTGTTTGGATCTTTCCACGCTTTCCACGTCTTTATGTCGAGCTCTGAGTCTTGGTGAAGTGATGCTTTACGAACGTGGGTGTGATGTACCCAAGAAGCAATACCGTCAACCTTCAAGGCAGTGGGAGTAACAGACAACACAACATGAGGTCCCCTCCACCTAGGTTCAAGGGTCTTTACTCTGTGTCTTTTTACCCAGACTGTGTCCCCCGGGGAGATACCATGCTCTATATTAAGCACCTTTCTTTCTC
>NW_008330298.1:2449657-2450598 GCF_000622305.1 Nannospalax galili
CATGGGTAGCTGTGGCCAGCAGCAAATCATCCACATATTGCAACAGGGTCACATGCGGGTGCCTCTTGCGATAAGGCTCCAGATCTTGACTCAGGGCCTCATTAAACAGGGTGGGGGAGTTCTTGAAGCCTTGGGGCAGCCTGGTCCACGTGAGCTGCCCCGTCTTTCCCCCTCCAGGTTCCTGCCACTCAAAGGCGAACAGGGATTGGCTGATCTCCGCGAGAGGGATGCTGAAGAAAGCATCCTTCAAATCCAGGGTGGTATACCACACATGGGATGGTGGCAAATGGCTGAGCAGGGTATATGGGTTGGGCACCGTGGGATGAATGTCCTCTACCCTTTCATTGACCCTTCGCAAGTCCTGTACTGGTCTATAGTCCTCACTGCCAGGCTTTCTCACAGGAAGCAGGGGCGTGTTCCAGGCTGATTGACAGGGTTTAAAGATTCCTTCTTTTAGCAATCTGTGAATGTGGTGCGCTATTCCCCTCCTAGCTTCTTCTGGCATTGGGTACTGTCTGACTTGGACAGGCAGGGCTGTGGCTTTAAGTTGAACTACCACCGGGGGCAAGTGTTTAGCGAGCCCGACTCCCCCGGTCTCAGCCCAGATGGAAGGAAACTCCTGCAGCCAAGGACCCATGTCTCCCTGGTCTCCTTTCTCCAGGGTTACTGGGAACAGACGATATTCGTCTTCCAAGGACAGTGACAATACTTGAGCCGGTTGCAGAGGTTGCCCCTCTGAGTCCATTACCCTTATTCCTTTTGGCTTAAAGTGGATACGGGCCCCAATCTTAGTGAGCAAATCTCTTCCTAGTAGTGGCGCTGGGCTCTCCGGCATGACCAGGAAGGAGTGGGACACCTGATGTCTCCCAAGTCCACCTTCCTATTGGTGGTCCAGGCACACCTCTTAGCTCCTGTAGCCCCTTGAACTATGCTTGTGAGTC
>NW_008330298.1:2452835-2453149 GCF_000622305.1 Nannospalax galili
AGGCTCTGGTCCTGAGTATGGAACAGTATATAGAACAGTATATGGAGAGGAAAAAAAGTTTTAGAACCAGGTGCGTATAGAAAAATACAGAACCAATCCCACTCCTACTATAAGGAGCATAACCATCAGCATACATCTACACCACATTTCATTACTTTTACTTGGACTGGTCCTCCTCTCACTCCGGCGCGCGCCACATTCACCACTCTCATTCTCACCTTCCAGATTCCCAAGGCTCTTGGTAATTCTCCCGAAGGGCGTCTACTCGGACTGCCGTAGGGTTACGAGCTCGACCTTTTCCACTTCTAGCGCCA
>NW_008330298.1:2453926-2460015 GCF_000622305.1 Nannospalax galili
TTTTTTCCCCAACAATGTAAAAATGTGACAACTAAAAGACTATGTACTATGTACATACATTAAATAACTTAGGGCTCTCATCTGTGCTTTAAAAGAAAATCACATAGTAACTCCCATGATTTACATACTTTATGACCAATATAAGTGATACATTTATTATTAAAAATATAAGGAACTTTTCAAAGCTACAATGTTTTAATCTATTAATAATACCATCAGTTAGACAAAAAATACTTTGTCTAAATGGCTCCATTGGCCAGTAATTAGAAACCATAATAGAAATTAATCAATGAACAAAGCTAAAATGAAAACATATATTCAAACCTGAGAGGCTGAAGAGATAACTTGGTGAAGGAGCCTTTGCAGGGCATCTATCCCCAGTACCATGGAAGCAAAAGAAAAACTGAGGAACTGGGCTAAACCAGTAGCTATAAGTAAATCCATTCTGTGGATATACATCTGAGAAAGATTTTATAATTAGCAAATATATTTCCAAATTAGAAAGTTAAACTTTTTGCAAAAGTAAATAAAGTACATATTAATGTACTAAAGACATATAAAAATTAAAGCTTATCATAGACTAATAAATTATAGGAAGACACTTAGTAGAAACTTTGGACACTGAAACACATGGTTTATTTAGCCCTCCAGATGGTTTTATGATATTTGTCAAACCAGTGAAAAGAGGTATAAATTGCACTATATTGTAACTTGCCTGTCAGGAATGAGGATATTCTGGAGAGGCATTCGTGTCCTTTTTTTTATTTTTTACTTTTTTGGCTATCAGACTATTGAAACAATGGTCTTCAACAAACTGGAATTTCCCAATGACTCTGGGAGAAAGAAAAAGCTGAATGCTGGTGCCAGAGGAGGAGCTTGTCTCTGGAAAGAGATTTCACACAGTGCTGACAACTTGTCAGACCACTTTGCAGGAGAGACTGGACCCCAGGCAATGATGGGTCACTGATAGATAGGACTACACCTTGACTGAGACTGCTTAGTTGTGCATAATTCAGACCCTTCACTTAGACATAAACCTCATGTCAGGACCACAATGATGGACACTGGGGGTTACTGAATCTATTTCTCTTCCCAATGTGGTCGCACTAACTCAATCTCCTTTTTCTGCCTTTCATTACCACCTATTTAGTTGGCTTATTGAGTACAGTTGGCCTAACCTGCCTTATTTGGGCTATCAGGGCTCAGGCACTGACCCTAATAACTCTGGCAAGAATATCAAGATTAGGGTTTGGGACCTGGCAAGGAGAGGGGATCCCAAGAATACTTATGATGTTTAAGAGACTATAAGAAAAAATGGAATATTTGCAATATATCATAATAAAAGACATGGGTGTGGAGGGAAACACTCGTCCAGCAGCAGCAGCAACAGAGCTAAACTGAGAGAACAGAGCTAAAAAGAAAGCCAAACTGAGAGAAAGAAAACAGCAATAGGTAGGAAAGGAACACTCATTGATTGAATTAGTTACTTAAAAGAGATTTTTTCCTTGATTTTTCTCCCTGTTAGCTTCTGTTTTCCTGTACATATTACACTCCCACGGATTCACCCTTATCCCCAACACAACCCAGATGTTTCCAGCCTGGGTGTTCTCAAGACCTCCCTCATTCTATGTACATCCTTACCTTCCATAGTTAGGGAAGAAAGTATTGTGATTCCCCTACTCAAAATACTGCAGGAAGTCTCTTGCTCGTCCCACAGCTAATATTTACTGTGCACTTAATTATGTGCTTGGCACTGTTTCAAACATTTTATGACCATGATCTTATTTAATCCTCACAGTGGCCTTATAATACGCTCCATTTTTATCCCCAATTTCAAGATGAGGAATTGAGGCTCAAGAGATTAATTGACTTCTTCAAAGCTATTCTGATAGTAAGCAGCAGTTCCCACTTTGCTTAATTCCAGAACTCTGGGACTCTAAATTCTGGTTTCCACTAAACTCTTCATCTCAGTAAAATCTTTCCTTCTGTAGTTGCTCTTTTCTGTGTCACATACAGACCTAAACACAGAATGCAGTTCTTTTACAATAAATGCTCCTACTCCCCACTATGAAATTAAGTCACATGAGAAGGCTTCTGAAGAGATGATTACATATTCACCATATTGAGAACAACTTAAAATGCAATGGTTTGCATCCCTCTCTGCTCCCCTAGCATCAAAAGTCTTGTCCTTTGTGATTTCTCATTTCTTAACTATCTATGGTTATTTTTCCTTTCCCTTCTGTCTTCTTTCCCCTCTCTCTTTTTTTCTTGTTTCTCTTACTCATTGCATGACTTCTATTCACCACTATTTTTCAAAACCATCTTTAGTAAACCGAAAAATCTTAAATTCTTTGTTTTGTTCACCTCTTTCTAATGATGCTGAAGGTCATGGTGCGAGATGTAAGATTCACTATGTAAACCCAAATATTCCATTAAGACATTTCCTTAAACTCACAGGCATTTACCTGCACATGTATGGTGTCCCTTTTCTTCATGAAAGAAATGTATGCAGATATTTTTAAATGAAAGGTTGTTTTTCTCTTCTCACCACACCAAGGCCTATGAGATTCATTATCCTCTTTCTTTCATATTATTTGCATCACTTGATATTATGAATCTAATTTGAAACTTTGATTTTAAATAACAGTTTCCTCAAAATAAAGCAGACTCTATAAAACCCTTGAACCATCTGCCTAACTAGTGTTATGTGCTCCCCTTAGGATTCATGCTGCTAAAATCCTAACCCTCAGCACATCAGAATGTGACCTTATTTGGAGGTGGGATATTTACAATGGTAATGAATTTAAAATGAGTTCATTAGGGCTGGCAAGATGGCTCAGCAAATAAGTGCACTTGTTGCACAAGCCTGACAACCTGAGTTCAATTCCCAGACACCTCATGGGAGGAGGAAGTTCCTTAGGGCAGCACCAATTAAAAATGGTTGGTGTCAGCCGGGCGTGGTGGTGCACACCTTTAATCCCAGCACTTGGGAGGCAGAGGCAGGTGGATCTCTGTGAGTTCAAGGCCAGTCTGGTCTACATAGTGAGTTCCAGGACAGCTGGGGCTGCAGGGAGACCCTGTCTCAAAAAGACCGAAAAAAAAAATGGTTGGTGTCCTCTATTAGAAGGAAAAAATGGGCACAGACATAAACAGGGGGAAAGCCATGAGAAGTCTCAAAGAGAACACTGACACCCTCAAAGCAAGGGCAAAAGCCTGCATCAGGGCTGGCAAGATGGCTCAGAAGGTAAGGGCACTTATTGCCCAACCTAAGGACCTGGGTTCCATCCCTAGAACCCATATGGTAGAAGAAGAGAATCAACTCCCACAAGTTGTCCTCTCTCACATGCTGTGGCACACACACACACACACACACACACACACACACAAAAGGTATGAAAATGTGGGGCTGGAGAGATGGCTCAGCAGTTAAGAGCACTGACTGCTCTTGCAGAGGACCCGGGTTCAAGTCCCAGCACCTACATGGCAGCTACAAATTGTCCTTAACGCCAGTTCCAGGGGAATCTGAGGCCGTCTTCTGACCTCTGCAGCATTGCATGACATGGGTGCACTCACATACATGCAGGCAATACACTCATACACATAAAATAAAAATAATAAAATATTTTTTTTAATTTTAAAAAGGTATGAAAATGTTTAAAGGATAGAAGGATGGCTCATGGATTAAAAGCTCTTGATACTCTTGCAGAGGATCCCAGTTCCATTCCTAGCACCAATATGTTGGCTCACAACCATGTGTAACTCCAGCTCCAGGGGATCTGACACTCTCTTCTGACTTCCATGGGCACCAGGCATCTGAGTGGTATGTATACATACATGTAGGCAAACACCCATACACACAAAAAATTTTTTTAAAGAAGCCTGGGTCACGGGTTTGATCCCCAGCATGCATATGGCAACTAACAACTGTCCGTAACTCCACTTCCAGGGGATCTGATGCCCTCTTCTGACCTCTGTGGGCATTGCACCACACAGGTGCACTTACACACATGCAGGCAATACACCCATAAACGGAAAGTAAAAATAATAAATAACATTTTTTAAAAAAAGAAGCTTGGGTCAGGTCTTCCAAACCTTGATTTCTAATGTCTACTCTTCAAAACTACAAGACAATTCTGTTCTTTAAGCCATCCCAAAGTTAAGTCAGCTACAGAGTACAAATTCTTCAGCTTGGAATTCAAGGATCCCCAATATGTGGTCCCACTTCCATCTTCATTCCTCTCTTACCCTATATACATATATACATATATACATGCTTGCAGTCATCTGAAGCTCTAACCAAATTATGCCACTTATTGCTCCTGCATGCAACTCCACTAGTTCCTGCGAGCAGAGTTTTACTCAGTTTCTGAAATAGTTGGAAGAGACTTTGCCTCTGGCCATCTAATTGTCCTTTAGGGTCTATCCCAAATGTCACTTGCTTTTATGAGTTTCCTGAGTCATCCACCTAGAAACTCTCTGGGGTCAAGCAGACAGATTTGAGGTTGAATCTAGCTCTACCACTCACCAACTAGATACTGAACTTCTCAGTTATGTATGGCTATGAGAAAGGTTAGCCATTTCATAAATGTAAGTATTGTGAAGTTTGAGTGACAAAATCTATGTAAGGATCTTAACACAGTGCAAGCACAAAGAATTCTGGGAAATGCAAGTTTTCATTATTTTTTCACTATCTGAATCACAATGGCATTTTATGTAGTGCTCTCTTGTATCACCACATCCTGTCTTGTCTTAGCTTTTAATGAAATGAATCATGTAAATCTCTACTGTTTTAGCATAATTATGCACAAAATCCTGTTGAATAAAACTCAGGGCTGGGGAGATGGTTTAGTTGAAAAGTGCCTGCCACCCAAGCATGAGGATGAGCTTGGAACCCAAACCCATGTAAACATCTGGGCACAGTAGTGCCTGTCTATAATCTCAGTGGTGGGGCAGGGGTTGAGGGTAGAGACAGAAAGATCCCTGCGGGTCATTAGACAGCAAGTGTAGCCAAATCATTGAGTTTCAGATGCTCATTGGACAGCTAATGTAGCCAAATCATTGGATTTCAGATTCACTAAGAGATCGTGACTTCAGAAATAAAGGTGAAGAGTAGAATGATCAAGGAGAGACACAGACACACACCCCCACCAATCTCTGGCCTTCATATACATACACACACGTTCATGCTCACCCACATCCACATGTGTTACACACCCATATTAACAAGTACATATATCACACATACATGAGAGGGAGAGAGAAAGAGAGAGAGAGAGAGAGAGAGAGAGAGAGAGAGAGAGAGAAAGGTATCAATCTGTCAGTCTTTGGCAAAACTCATTGTACCCAGGCCAGATGGTCCCCAGGTAGTTTCTGGCCTCTGTGGGAATATATGCACACAAACATGGCAACCCCCTTCGGACACATACAAAGACAGAGTATAAGACCAAAAACTATGTCATTTTCAGAAAAACAGATGAAGGTAAAATAAGAGACTCAGAAAGACAGTTTTCTCTCATACACAGCACCTTTTTTTTTTTTTTTTGGTCTTTTTGAGATGGTTAACCCCAGCTGGGCTGGAACTCACTATGTAGACCAGGTTGATCTTGAACTCACAGAGATCTGCCTGCGTCTGCCTCCCAAGTGCTGGGATTAAAGGCTTGTGCAATCATGCCCAGTTTAAGACTCCATATTATTAAGGTACATTCATTTTATATGCATATATATATGTATATATAGTGGGGGGGGGTCTGGGCAAACATATTACAGTCCTCCTGTGGAGATCAGAGGACAACTTGCAGTAATTAATTCTCCCCATGTGGGTTCCAAAGATGGAACTCAGGTGGTCAGGCTTGGAGGGAAGTACTTTTTTACATACTGGTCATCTTGCCAGCCCAAATATAGACTTCTTAAAAAAAGAAAATATAAAGAGAACCTTTTCAGAAGAGAAAAGGTGAGCAAGAAGTGACAAGAGACATTAATGAGGGTGAATATATATTTTTTAATTATTTATTTAATAACCATATAATTAGAAGAAGCATTTCATTACAACAGCATTGACATATTCAATAACAATTTCCAGAGCTAAGATA
>NW_008330298.1:2460265-2461434 GCF_000622305.1 Nannospalax galili
AATGGTAATGTTTTTCACATCTACTAATTGTTAAGAAAATTTTTATGCTTTGAGGAAATATTTTTTTCTTTTTTATTTATTTATATACCCACTTCCCAGGTAGCACCCTCCCATAGCCTCCCTCCCCCCACTAGAGCCCTTATACTCTGATATCCCTGCTACTGTCTGCTGTGTTGTCGGCACCCCAGCCATTCCCCACTACTTGCCCTTCTGGTGAATCTAGTCAGCCTATTTAGAGGACTTTGTTTTAGGAGGGTCAGCTGTTCTTCATCTAGAGGTAATCAGTTGTCTATACTCCTTTGGATAAGATTGGGGTCTGCTGTTCAATTTCCCAGTTCTATGCTGGGTTACTATCTGGGAATCCCTTCCCGGCCACCCTGGCCATCAAGTGAAAAGAAGGTATCTCTTGTCTGGCATTGTTGCTTGTTATGTAGCCTTTACCTATACATATGGACTCTTAAAAAATTATATTGGCCCCTTTAATCTTTGGTTATAGTTTCCTTTTGGGTGTTTAAGACCATACAGTTGACCCAGTTAAACCAATTTATTTTTACTCTTAAGGCCATTTGAGGATCTGTTCCTTTCCTCAGGGTTCACATGGGCTTGGGAGGAGCCCCTGGCTCCTTTATCAGTTCCTCCTATGTGAAGATAAGTCAAAGGTCCTGCTCGACCATGGTTGGCTTCACTTGGAAGTATGGAGGAAATGATTCCCCTGTGTTGACCCTCCTCTTTATAGACTTATAAATTCTCTTTTGACCGATTCATCATTCAGAAGTGTGTTGTTTAATCTCCATGTGTTCATGTGGTGATTAGGGCTTCTTCGGGTGTTGATTGTAAGCTTTATTACACTGTGGTCTGATAGAATGCATGGAATTATTTCAATCTTTTTGCATTTGTTGAGGTTTGTTTCGTGACCGAGTATATGGTCGATTTTGGAGAAGGTTCCATGGGGTGCTGAGTAGAAAATATGTTCTTTGGTGCTTGGGTGGAATACTTGGCAGATGTCTGTTAAGTCCGTTTGATATATGGTATTGTTTAATTCAGATGTCTCTCTGTTAATTCTTTGTCCTGTTGACTTATCTAATGGTGACAATGGGATATTGAAGTCCCCTACTATTAATGAATTGGGATTAATCTAAGTCTTAAAGTTCTGTAGTACTGTTTTTGTA
>NW_008330298.1:2462554-2467679 GCF_000622305.1 Nannospalax galili
TCACTGAATTCTTTTATCATGTTTATAATTGTTCTTTTGAGTTCCATGTCCTGCATTATCTCTAGGGGGTTCTCATTGTACTCCTCTAGAGTACTATTGGTATTTGGTGGAGATATGTTATTTTGGTGTTTCCTGTTATTTTTTTCTCTGTGATTTTGACATGTGAATTTCTTTTGTAGTTTCAGATTCTCATGTGAGACTCAGGCCTTCAAGTTTATGTCTGCTTCTTTTTGTGAACTTTATGTGTCTTTGTGGTTTACTTTTTGGGCATGAAAAGCTGGTTCCTCTAAGCTTCCAGTTCTCTCTTTTGATTTTATATTGGAGTGGCCTGATTGCTTTTGTTTTCAGGAGTTCCCACAGAGGCCTAAATCAGGTGAGGGTCATATGTTTTCGGGCTTTCTCCTAAGGTCTGGACCCTTCCAGGAATGACTTTGGCCTCAGGAATTTGGGGGTTGGACTGGCCTGGGAGTCTGGCCCAGGAAATATGCTGTTCTAGGGCAGCTGGTGGCCATGCCACTGAGAGATGCAAAAGCAGGTGGGGCCAGAAGAGGCTCCAAGGCCTCCTGGGGACTGCACTGAGGAGCTGGGTTGGTCTGGATGCTAAGGATCAGGAAGAGGAAAGGTCAGCCCCAGTGTCTCAGAAAGAGGCTGGCGGTTGGTGCAGGCCCAGGGAAGTAGAGGGAGTTGAGGGTGGGCCAGGCCCAGAAGCAGTGCTCCTGGGGCCCAGAGAAGGCACTACATTGGTCTGGATGAAAAGCATCAGGGAGCAGTATTGGTTCCCCAGGAGTCTGGGGCCCCAAGACAAGGAACGGGGCAGGGCCCAAACACTGAGGAGAGAATGGCTGCAGAGATGGGAGGGTGAATGAGGTTGGGGGAGTCAAGGCTCAGAGGCTGCAATGTACTTACCCAGGAGAGAGGCCTGCAGGTAGGAGAGAGCGAGGGTGAATATATTTAAATCATATTATATATATATATATGTATAAAATGTCTTAATGAACCCTATTATTTTATCCAATAAACACCACACTAATAAAATTTTTTGAACTAAATTCTGAGTTTTTATATAAACAAACCTGAAATGCTTATAGCCACAATATCCTAAAAAAAAAACATGCTTGCACCTGTATGAAGTTAGAACAGAGATATAATTTTTCCTTGCTATCTTCTAGTTTCATTTCTATTTCTGTGACAAATAACCTGACAAAAAGCAACATAGGAGAGGAAGGTTTTATGCAAGTTACAATTCCAAGTTACAGTATATCATTTCAGGAAAGTCAAGGCAGGAACTCAAGCAGTTGGTCAAACCACAGTCACAGTCAAAAACAGAGAGAAATGAATGTACCCATGCTGCCTGGTTGTTTGCTTGTACTTTCATCTAGCTTTCTCCTACATACTATAACTTAAGACCCTTTGCCTAGGGAAAGGTGCCACCCACAATGGGTTGGGTCTTCCTACATTAATTAACAACCAAGATAATCTCCCACAGATATGCCCACAGTCCAACCTGATCTACTCAATTTCGCAATTGAAGCTCTCATCTCAAGTGGTCCTAGTTTGTAACAAGTTGACATTTAAAACCAACCAGCACAATATCCATGGGGGACTTGCTGCAGTACCCCTGGGGGATTTGTTCCAGGATTCATCCCTTGAATATCAAAATCTAAAGATGCTCAAGGCCTTGCACAAAATGGTTGGATCCTGTGCTGAATAGTTTTAGTTGTCAACTTGACACACCTGGTAGAGGTGATCTCATTTAAGGAAATTCCTCTATTGGAATCCTGTGGCCATGTCTGTTGGGCATTTTCTTAATAGCTGAGTGATATGGGAAGGCCTAATCCACCACGGGCCATGCCACCCATGGGCAGTTGGGCCCATGTTATATAAGAAAGTAGGCTAAGCACAGGCCAGGCAGACAAGCCAGTAAGTCACACTCCTCCATGATCTGTGCTTCAGTTCCTGCCCTGAGCTCCTGCCCTATCTTCTGTCCATGATGAACTATAAGCTGAAGGTAAAATATACCCTTTCCTCCCCAAGTTATTTTTGGTCATAGTGTTTATCAAAGAAATTGAAATCAAAATAGAACAGATGCCAAATCCATGAATGCCACAGTATATGACTGCATTATTTTTAAAGTATACTATTTGCATTTGATCTATGTACATCCTTCCCCACACTTTAGTCCATGTTCAGCTTACTTAAAATATATGCTTATACTATAGTGTTCAGGGGATAATAAAAAGGAACAACTTGGTACCCATTCACTATAGATGTAATTTTTTTCAATAATTTCATTCTATAGTTTATCAATTCTGTGGACATGAAGCCCATGAATACAAAGCACTGAGTGAGCATAGTTTGGAAAACTGCAAGTTTAAGTTTAAAATACCTTACACTTGTCAGTGTCATTTTTGCTATTCATGAACAGGAAAAATCAAAACAGCTGAAGAACAATCCACTATATTGTTTGATTTGATTTTCATTTTCACAAGAAAATAATGTGACCACTTGATATTTTAATACTAAGTGAAAAGAGCCGGGTCTGGTAACATGAATTAGGCTTAAATTTTAAACATTCCTTTATTTTGAATTTTGCATTGTTAAAGCAGCCTTCCTTTTATAAAGACTGAAAACCAAAATCCAAAATCTTATGACAACATAATTCGCATTTCCTGATAGCTAAAGATGTTGAACATTGAAAAAAAACACCCTCAGTCATTTTCATTTCTTCTTTTAAGAATTCTCTCTTGAAGTCAGTGTAATATGATAACTATTTAATAGAAAATTAGTATTAGGCTCTCCCATATGTCCTGTGGCCTGTCTAGCCTCAGGTTCCTAAGCCTTATCTAAATGTCAGGTAAGGGCTCTATATCTTATGAAATGAACCTTGACTCCAGTTAGAGAGTAGTTGGGTACTCCCATAATATTCATGCCACTATTGCACTGGTAGGCATATCTCGCCAGGTCAGTTGTTGTTGTAGTTCACAGGATTCACAGCTGGGTAAGGTTGATGATTATATTTTCCTTCTGGTAGCATGCAAAGCACCTTCCAGCACTACAAATGCTAGCCAGGAGAGATGAGGTTCTGAAGTCTGAATCAGCTTGATTTCTCCTTGTTTGTTCTACAGCTTGTTTATATGCCTTCAACAATAGGGTCTTACAAACAAGTTCTAGTGGGTGATCAAGAGCAGGAGCAATAACCAGTATTGTTTGAGGGTCCACGGAACCTTTGGTTAACAGCTTCTAGAGAGGGAGTCCATTCCTGGTGTTGAGGTTTTTATTTTATTTTTTCATTAGCCTATGATATCTAATAAGGCCCAATGTCCTCTTGTTAAAGGGTAAATCCTTTTAATCTCTTTTTATAATATAAAAGTATACACTTATGAAGCTTCTATAATGGTAGTTTTCCATATGGCTTTTCCTAAAGACCTTTATTGTTACTTTTCCCACCACATACTCCCCCTTCTGTTCTGTCCTTCCATTCCCCACCCCATTTAACACTTCCTCCTCTAATGCTCCCTTTCCCCTCTTCATATCACTGCATTATACCATCTCTCCCAAGAAGCCTTCCCCCACCCCCAGCCATTTATTAGTTTCTTGACCTATCTGAATTTTCAAGTTTAAACATGCATATCTAAAATTTCAAAGCTGGCATCCAGGTATAAGAGAGGACATGTGATGTTTGTCTTTCTGGGTCTGGGTAATTTCATTCAGGATGATTGTTTCCAGTTTCATCCATTTACCTGCTAATTTCTTTCTTTTTTCTTTTTTTTTTTTTTTTTTTGGTCTTTTTGAGACAGGGTCTCTCTGTAGCCCCAGCTAGCCAGGAACTCGCTATGTAGACCAGGCTGGCCTCAAACTCACAGAGAGATATGCCTGTCTCTGCCCCCCAAGTGCTGGGACTAAAGGCATGTACCACCACACCTGGCTCTCTAATTTCATTTTTTAAGAGCTGAATAATATTCCACTGTGTATGCATCACACCTCGATTATCCACTCATCATTTGATGGACATCTAGGTTGTTTCCAATTTCTGGCTATTATGAAAAGAGTAGCAATGAAAATGAATTAATAAGCATTTCTGTAGCGTAGTTTTTTTAGTGTATGCCCAAGAGTGGTATGGTAGATCAATTTTGACCTTTCTGATGAGTCTCCACAGTGATTTCCATAGTGACGGTACCAGTTTTCACCTTCACCAGCAATAGATAAGAGTCCCCCTTTCTCCACATCCTTGTCAGCATTTGTCATTATTCTTTGGATCTAGCCATTTTGACTGGGCTAAGATGAAATCTCAAGTGCAAATCTGCATTTCTCTGATGAATAAACAATATTTTTTAAAAAATTTCTCAGCCATTTGCAATAAACAATATTTGAATAAACAATATTTTTTAAAAATTTCTCAGCCATTTGCATTTCATCTTTAGAGAAATCCTTGTTCATCTCTTTGCCCTACTTTTTAATTGGGTTGTTTGTTTTGTAATGTTTAGTTTCTCTAATTCTTTGTATATTCTAGATATTAACCTTCTGTCAGAGGTATTTTTCCCGTTCTGTAGGTTGCCTCTTCACTTAAATGATGCTGTTGAGTATGAACTGACTAGTTAGCAAGAAAACTTTCCCTCATATGAACAGGCTTAACTCTTTCCATGAGTTGTCCGCCAGGGTGGGCCAAGAGACTCCCAAAATTACTCAGGCTAATGCCACAGTTCTTGATGGCCTTCCAGAACTTGAAGGTAAAACCCTGCTGCTGAAGACAGAACACACTTCACACACAAGATTTGGAGCAATAGAGCTGCAACTGACCTGAAACCACTTCCCCTGATGGCTAGCTCTCAGCTTTGGAGAGCAATATGAAGGTGCCAAGGGAAAACATCAGTGGATGATCCAACACCAGCTTCAAGACCCGATAACCACATCAATGGCCAGCATAGCATATGACATGGGCTGCAGTAGTGGCACTTTCATTTTGGGGACAATCAACAGCTACCTAATTGGACTGAAAACCCATTCAATGGGAGGAAACTCAAGTGTGATACTGTAGATACGCATGGCTGGTCATTGATCTTAGAGAAAACCCCAAGACTATCACATCTCCAGACTAATGTGATTTCTTAGTATGTACTATATATAT
>NW_008330298.1:2467720-2498731 GCF_000622305.1 Nannospalax galili
TTTACAGACAAATATCCCAGTCACCACTCATCAAAGAAGCTCATTTTGCACCAGAGACTATTACCAAGTGCCACAACTGGTCACACATGGACATTGTCTATGAATTTTCCAGGCCTAAGTGACACATCTACAATACAACCACTATACTTCAAAGAAGAGGACACTAATGAATCTCTCAGTTCTCATTAATGAAGCTCCCTCATGCAGCGGAAGACCAGGAACACAAAAGGTCACAAATGGCCAAAGCATAGAGATCAAGAATGTGCTGAATGCTGGTCCTTGGACAGGACTCCTTTATTAAATGTCACCCACCCAAGGCTCAGTGACCATCGCAGAAGAGGGGACGAAAATAGTCTAAGAGCCAGAGAGTTGGTGTAGGACCATATGGAAACCAAGTCCTACAAGCTCCTGGGAACCTGCTCACGTGATTCTATGGCAATGGTGTCAGCATACACAAGTCCCACGCAAACTCAGACAAAACCTAGCATAGAACTGGGAAAATGAACAGCAGACCCCAATCTTATCTGAAGAAATGTGACTGCTGCTAGGTGAAATAAAACTGATCTTCCTAAAACAAGGGACTCTAGATAGGCTGACCAGACCTCAGTGGATGGACTTACACTGGGGACCATCTGGGGACACTGACTTGACACAGTGGACCTTAACAAGGATGACAGAGTATATGGGTTATGGGACGGTGGCAGTGGAGTCTGGGGTATAAAGATGATTAAGATTGATTGGGATGTTCTATATGAAATACACAAAATTTCAATAAAAACAAAAATTTTTAAATAAAATAATGAAGAACACTGGGCAAAAATGCTAAGGTAGTAGATGAAGGAAACAGGCATTTTAAATAACCAAAATTTACATTTTAAAATAAAATGATATGTTCCCCCCTGAATTTACAGTTTTTTTAACATTATAAACTATTTTATTGATATTTGGAGTACTCAAATAAATCTACTATCTTTAAATTTTAGTTTTTCTTTTTACTAGTTTGTGATCTTATATCTATAACAATACATGGAATGGTTAACACTAATTCTTAAGAAATATTAGTTTTTAATATGTAAATTATCATGTCTTATTTGTGGATATTGACTTGGTCTAGATAATTAACTTGGCATTGTCCTAGATTTTAGCTTGGAAAAGTTACTGAACAATTACATTACAAAAGAAATTAGAAAACAATCTAGCAGTCTCTTAAAATTTTTAGTAAGACTGCCTTTTCTCATATACCAAATATTACTAATAACAATGATAGAAACTGTTAGAAATCAGAATTTTACAGACCTTATAGGCATAATCAAATCTCTTTTTTATCTTAATAGTAAGAATGGAAAACAGAATTGTGACTCATTGTAGTATTTCCCATTTCCTTTTATAGCAAAATACAAATATTATTTAATTAATTTTTAGTCTTGGTTAATTATACAACAGAATACCTTAAATACTCATTTAATCAAGAAATATTGTCTCTTGTGCTTTATAACATCATGAATGTTGTTATTATTAGAGACTGATGTCTTTTATACAATTTAGATAATAAGAGCTCAAATATTCTGGTATCACTGGCTAGAATAAACAGAATTAAAGTTTGTCAGACATCTAAGCATGTTATAGGACCTTTACAGTAAATTCACTGTATAGCAATACATTACGATTAATTCACTGTATGGCAACATTTTTAAATGATATTTTTATTCTTTGAGAATTTCATACACTGTATATTGTTTATATTCAACCCCCTCCCCCATCTCCTCTCAGATCCACGCCCACCTTCCTGCCCATTCAACTTTGTGTCTTCTTTTTTTTAAGGTGATGGAGTTCAATTTGTGCTCCCCTAATACTCCTAGGAATGGGGCCATCCTCTGGAGCCTGGCAACAACCTTAAAAAAGAAAATAAACTGACTTTCTCTCTCCCAGCACCTATCAATTCTCAATAGCTCTTCAGCTAGAGTTGAAAACTTGGTATCTACATCCCACCTCCATGCTGGGATTTTGTCTGGCTTGAGCTTCTATAGGTACTGTATATCCTTTAACAATTCCTGTGAGTTCATATGTGCAATTGTCCTGATGTTTTGAAAACACTAGTTCTATATAGTGATCCACCACCTCTGGTTCTTACAATCTTTCTGCCAGGTCTTTCTAGGAAGATCCCTGAATCTTACAAGGAGGAGCACGATATAGATATCCCACTTGGAGCCAAGCACCCCACAGTCTAATAGTCTCTGCACATTGACAAGTTGTAGGTCTCTGTGTTAATTACCATCTATTGCCAAAAGAAACTTCTCTGATGAGAACTGAGAGGTGCACTAATCTATAGGTATAACAATAAGTCATTTGGAGTTGGTTTAATACTATGTCCATTTAGTAGAATAATAGTAGTAGATTTTCTCCTACGACTGTGACCTGTTCAGCCACAGGTTCTTGGTCCTGATAACAGTGCCAGGCATGGACTCCACCTTGTGAAACAGGTCTTAAATTAAGTGGGAAATGATTGGTTACCCCCATAACATTCATGCTACTATTGCATAAGTGGACATATCTTGCCAGTCATTTTATAGCTCACAGTTTTCATAGCTTGGTAATATTGATAATTACTTTTCTCTTCCAGTATCATGCTTAGCACCTTCTAGCATGATGAAAGCTATAGCCCATAGAGGTGATGCTTCCAGGTCAGTATCATCTTGATTTCTCCATGTTTGTTCTACAACTCACATATGTAGTATCTTCAGCAATAGGGTATTACATTCAAGTTCTAGAGGGTAATCAAGAACAATGACAATATTCAGTATTATTTGAGAATTGGTAGGAACCCCCTGGTCAGCAGCTCCAAAAGATGGAATCCATTCCTGGCATTGGGCTTTTCATTTGTTAGCCTATAGGAAGGATGTTGTCCCACCATTATAAGGCAATTCAATTTAAACTCTTTTATATTGTATATGTATATATCTATTTAAGAAGATTCTATAATGATAGGCTTCCATACAACTTTTACAAAAGGCCTTTAGTGGTACTTTTCCCTTCATCTATCCTGCCCTCCCATTTCCCACCTCGTTTAATCCTTTCTATCTTCCTTTATATCACTGAATTCTATTTCCACTCCCATGACACTCCCCCCATGGCCCCTTATTATTTTCCTAACCTCTATGGTTTTCAAATTGAAACACATCTATAGACTCAAAGTTGGCATCCACTTATGAAAGAACATGTAATGTTTGTCTTTCTGGGTCTGAGTTATCTCACTCAGGATGATTGTTTCTAGTTCCAACCATTTACTATTAATTTCATAATTTCATTTTTCTTAACTGAATAATACTCCATTGTGTAAATGTACCACTGATTCATCATCCATTCATCATTTGATGGACATCTATATTGTTTACATTTCCTGGGTGTTGTGAATAGAGCAGCAGTGAACATGGATGAACAAGCATCTCTGTAATAGGATATAGAGTCCTATAGGTATATATCCAAGAATGATATGGCTGGATCATGTGGTAGATGTATTTCTAGCTTTCAGAGAAACCTCCACACTGATTTCCATAGACTAAATATGCTGAATATTTTTTAAAAATATTTCTCAGTTATTAGCTTTTCATCTTTTGAGAACTCTCTGTTTAGGCCCTTGCCCCAATGTTTTATTGGGTTGTTTGTTTTCTTGAAGTTTAGGTTTTTTGAGTATATATATATATTCTAGATACTAGCCTTCTGTTACACATATAGCTGGTAATGATTTTTCCCATTCTCTATGTTGTCTTTTTACTGGAGTGACAGTATCCTTTGCCATACAAAAGGTTTGTAGTTTCATGTGGTCCCATTTGTCAATGTTCATGCCTCTACTATTAGTGTCCTATTCAGAATGTCCTTTCCTGTGCCAATAAGTCCAAGCATATTCCCTACTTAGGAGAATATTTTTTACAAAGAGCAAAAACACTGAATCTTTTAAACATAAAAATTACATTCAAGTAAGGTAGGGGTTCTGAGTAAACAAACAGTTATAACAAACACATGATTAATGAAAAGACACAACATCTTCAATTGTACCTTCATTAAAGTCAAGATTAGCATTATTTTATCACTAAGAAATATACTAAGTAAAATAATAAATATCATAATAAGTCCATGTGGATTTGTTCTCAGATGATGTTGACACAATTTGGTGTGAAAAATGTAAGTCTAAATGTTCATCTCCTGAAGTTTATTAGTACAGGAGATTAGAAGTACCTGAATATAGTCTTTTTCTTCTCATCAGAATGGAGTTTTGATGTAATGTCCTTTTTTCCTTCAACTAATGAAATCATCTGGTATTCTTCATCTTTCATGAAAGATTCCTTAACTAATTCTTATTTTTGGCTATCATATTTTAAATTCTCTTATAGTAGTAAGTACCTCTTTTCAAGAGAGATTGCTTATATAATTTTTACTTATTTTTATAAGACACTGGGGACTTATTTTATAAGGAGATAGTGAATATTTTCCAAAAATGTTAGATCTTAGAAGAAAGCCAAACATTGGTTAATGTTGAAAATGTATTGTTTGCCCAATAGTCCAAATTTTATAGATAAATTTAAATATTTGTCCATTAAAATGAGTTACATGATCACTATGTAATTCAACAGGAATCCCCCAAGTAGAAACAATTCGGAAAATAAATAAATAAATAAATAAATAAATAAATAAAGCCGGGCGTGGTGGCACATGCCTGTAGTCCCAGCACTTGGGAGGCAGAGGCAGGCAGATCTCAGTGAGTTCAAAGCCAGCCTGGTCTACATAGTGAGTTCCAGAGCAGCTGGGGCTACAGGGAGACCCTGTCTCAAAAAGACAAAAAAGAAAAAAAAAAGAAACAATTCTTTAAAGAGACTATTTCCTAATGTTAAGGCAGTGGCTAAGAAGCAAAGGCTTTGTCCAATACAAAAAACATAAAATCTGTAGTCTGCTTAGTCACAAATAAGACATTTATATCTCACCCCTCCCCCAAAGGCTCAGAGATCATCAAGAAAGTGGGGGCACAAAGATTTAAGAGCCAGAGGTTGGGGAGGAGTGCTTTGAAACAGTATCTTCTGGACATGACAAGATCTCTGCACTCAAGAACTCACAGCAGCTGCAGTTGCCTATACAAGATCTGCACATGATCAAGCCAGTTAATACTGCAGCATGTAGGAGTGAGGGAATCACTAGTTCCCACCCCTAACTGAGGAGCCATTGACAGTTGATAGCTTCTAGGAGAGAGAGAATTCGTTTTCTTAAAGGGTATGGCCTCTAGTAGGTTGACCATGCTCCAGTGGATGGCCCCACACCCATTAGTATATGGGCAGCACAACATTCAACTCTCTACCACAGTCTACTTTCTTAAAACATTTTATTTATTATTTTTATTTTACCTAAATGAGTATATTGCCTGGATGTATGTAAGTGCATCCATGTCATGGAATGCCCATGGAGGTCAGAAGAGAGTGTCAGATTCCCCTGGAACTGGAGTTACAGACAGTTGTTGGCTGCCATGTGAGTGTGGGGAATTGAACCCGAGTCCTCTGCAAGAGAAGCCAGTGCTTTTGGCCACTGAGCCATCATTCCAGCCCCCACACTCGACTTTTAAAAGTAAATTTGTGGGACAGTATACACATAAACCTTAATAATAAAACAAGATGAATTTTAAGACCATTCAAGTAAATATATGTGTATATTATTAACTGAGATAGAACATTCAGAAACTATCAAGGAAAATATAAACATATTGGCTACATAATATCTTTAAGATATTACAGGAAAAAATACCATAAGCAACTTCAAGGAGAAGTAACACATTGGGAAATAGAACTTAACTTATAATGCATATACCAGATAAGAGATTGCTATCGATAATATTCAGATAGCTCCTTCAAACTGCTAAACAAAGAACACCATAGGAAATGAACCAAAAACATGAAGTGCAAGTTCAAATTATCATAAGACAACAACAGGTTCAGAAAAAAAAAACACCTTAAAATGAGATATTTTTCACTCACTTAGGTACCAACACCTAATATTTGTCAGGATGAGGAAATGGGAGTATAGTCCCATATTTGGGGGGGGGTCTATTTGAGAGAGGGTCTCCCTATAGCCCCAGCTGTTCTGAAACTCACTATGTAGACCAGGCTGGCCTTGAACTCATAGAGATACATCTGCCTCTGCCTAATGGAACTATTTTCAGCCTTTTCATTAAACAAACCAGAAATGTCTACAAAATATAAAGTATAACCTTTTACACCAGTAATTTCATTCCTGTGAATCTAGTCTATTTGAGAGAGGGTCTCCCTATAGCCCCAACTGTTCTGAAACTCACTATGTAGACCAGGCTGGCCTTGATCTCATAGAGATACATCTGCCTCTGCCTAATGGAACTATTTTCAGCCTTTTCATTAAACAAACCAGAAATGTCTACAAAATATAAAGTATAACCTTTTACACCAGTAATTTCATTCCTGTGAATCTATCTCAGATAATAATCAGGTCTTCGGGCCTAGAGAGATGGCTCAGTGATTAAGAACACCGACTGTTCTTGCAGAAGACTTGGGATCAAATCCCAGCACCCACATGGCAGCTAACAACTGTCCGTAACTCCAGTTCCAGAGGATCCGACAGGCTTGTCTGTCCTCCGCGGGCATTGCATGACATGGGTGCATTTACCAACATGCAGGCAATACAAGCATACACATAAAATAATAAATAAAATATTTAAATAATAATAATAAGCTCTTAGACTTAACATTTCAGTAAAGTTACAGTGTACAAAATCAACTTTAAAACTCGGTAGCTTTAGGGCTGGGTGTGCTGTTGTACACCTTTAATCCTGCATTCTAGAGGCAGAGGCAGGTGCATCTCTGTGAGATCAAAATCAGCCTGGTCTATATAGCAAGGTCCAGGCAAACAAAAAACCAACCAAAAAATAAACAGAAAAAGATGTACATATAAAATGCACAAAAATCTTTATGAAATCATTATTTCTATAGTAACAGAAAACTGGTAGCAAAATAATGCCCTTCCCTAGAGAAAGAAGCAAATAAATTTTATGTCTGGTTCACAGAATTTTGTACAAACACTAAAAAGAATTAATTATATCCATACCAGTAAACTTGAAGGAATTTTACTGTTGAACGATAAAAGCAAGAGGCAAAGTATATAACCTGACACTTTTAGATGAACATTGTATTTGATTATGTCTGACCCATGTATTTGATTATGTCTGTTTATTTTACTTTTGTTTTTGTGGTATGAGAATAGAATTCAGAGCCTTGTATATGTTAGGCAAGTGCTTTAGCACTGAGCCACACCCCAGCCCATATCTGTTTATCTTTTAACATTGTGATATTAGCATGAATGATATGGAGCACATATACACCTAATTGAGAACATTAATTATAAATGGAGGGTAACCAGCAAACGAAACAAAATTCTAAATTGCATACACATATAAATCCACTTACGAGGTAAATTAAAGGATGGCTACCAATATGTCAATGGTGGTTATGTAAAATTTAAGGTGACTTTTCATGTTTTTTTATATTTTTCTGAATTATTTTGTATTTTAGCCAAGTATTCACTATATAATCACAAAAATGAATAAAGCTGGGGCTGGTGTGATTGCTTCCCAGGTAAGTGCATTTGCTGCCAAGCCTGACCACCTGATTTGATCCCTGAACTCAGGTGATGGAAAGAGAGAACCAACAAATTGTCCCACATATAAATAAATACGTTTTTTTTTTAAAGGACAAACCTTCAACTTCTGGAAAATAACCAAAAGCTCTAGCAAAAGCCTGTGTTATTTGGGGAGTTTCCTGAACTACTCTGACCAACCACTCGAAGGAAGGTCTCTTCTATCTGTCTGTGTTCCTTGCTATACAACCCCCAGGGTGGGGGGGGGGCATGGATGGGAGATGAGAGTCTGAATTTGATTAAAACCATTTTATTAAATGTACAAAAGCTCAGTAAAATTATTTTTAAGAAGGACAAACCTATTTTCATTGACTAAAAGACATTTGTGAAAAGGAAATGTGTTTATTTTTGTGTGTACATGTGGGAGTACTGTGTGGAGAGGTTACTTTACAGATGTATATTAAACTTCACCCACCCAGGTCTCAGGGACCATTGTGGAAGAGGGGGTGGAAAGATTATAAAAGTCAGGGGAGGAGGTGCTTAACCATATGGAAATAGTCTTACAAGGTCCTGGGATCTTGCTCATATGAACTTACAGCAATGGAGACAGCACGCACAATACCCGTGCAAACTCAAGCAAACAAAAGCCCAGCATGGAACTGTGGAAATGGGCAGCAGGCCCTACTCTTAGCAGAAGAACTGTTGGGAAGTTGATGACTGCTGGGTGAACTTGCACTGAGGGACATCTGGGGACACTAACTTGACTCCATAGACCTTAAAATAAATAATAGAATGCATGAAATCCAGTTCAGGGGATATGGGAGGGTGCCGTTAGGGAGGGGATACAAAGATGATTAACATGTATATGAAATACACAAAAATTCAATAAAAATAAACAAAAACTATTTTTGATAGCTTTGTTGGAAATTACATTCATCTGTTAATGAACATCTTGGCTGTTTCCATTTCCTAACTAAAGTGAATGGTGCAACAATGCACAATAAACGTTCATGTGCCTGTTCAAAAAAAAAAAAGATTTTGTAGTGATATAGGTGACACTCTGAATTTCTGGGCCAGTATAATTGTTAATCAATAGAAAGAAAAAGGTTTAACATTATTTTATATAAGGGACTGAGATGAATTGACAATTTAGGGACACATACACACAGACACACACACACACACACACACACACACACACACACACACACTACTCTAAAACATTAAACCAGAAGCATACAGTACAGTCTTTAATTTTCTGTATAGGTACTATTACTTGTGACACTTGGGATTCTGTCTCCTAATATTTGATAGGCAGATTTCTACCAGCAAAATAAGCAGGGTTGCACCAGTTTTCTTTTCACTAGGAACGCCATAGTCAAATATATTTCATTTGTTTCAAGGGGAAATGATGTGGAAATTCTGAGTCCAATTACTGTTACCCATATGTATATGTGTTTAGGGCTGACCACTTGGGACTGGATTATCAGTTAACCAACTATATAATTTCTAATTAAGAAACTAATCATGCATGTATGTATGAAATTTTGTGTATTTATATAGATATTTTTTCTTATTGTCTTCTCTGTTTGTATACCTATCTATTTATTCAAACTGCCTCTTGCTCAGGAAATGACTTGAGGTGGTTACTAAATATATAACATTTTGAACTTTCAAGAAAGCTACCTCTTGAAAAAAAAGTTATTTCAGCTTTTATTTCAGACCGTGTCCCTCTCTGTATGCACCAGGAAGTGCCATCATCAGTCTGGCAATTTTGACTAACTGAAGAGCTGAAGTGAACGTTCTAAGAACTGTTCCAATCTCTCATTGTGCAAATGATTTTAAAAATGGTCAAACAGCCCAAATCTTTTGTGCAGTAGCCAATTCAGTTAATAAATGCTTGCTTAACTGAACATTACAGTTAATGTAAGCAGGAACTGAACAACTCTAATTTCAAAAGCAAGTCTAAAAAGAGGTAATCATCCTTTAAAGTGCTCTAAAATTGAGCAGTCATGGTCACAACTACAGTCAGAGCCTGCTGGCCCAAATCCTGTCAGTCTCAAGCAAAGCTTTGCTTTTGCTCAAATTGCCTTTACATATCGTCTACTCCCGACCCCTCCAGACCTTGCCTCTTCTCCATGAGGCGACTTGATATACTAGATCCAGAGAGTCCTATGTTCAAAGACTAATAACTCCCTTAGTCTCTCTACACCTCAGTTTCCTTATCTACAAAGTGGAAACAATAATACCTGGAGCTAACTAATGTTACTCATTCTCTTCATTCTTCTCCGGCATGAGAAATTTTACTTAATTCTTCAAGGCCACTTAAAAGGTCACTTCTTTGTAACAACTTCTTTCAACCTCTGTAAACATCAGGGACTGGAGAGATGGCTCAGCAGTTAAGAGCACATACTGCTCTTTCAGAGACCTGGGTTCAGTTCCCAGAACCCACATGGTGGCATACAACCATCTGGAACTCCAGTTCCAGGGGATCCATCACCCTCTTCTAATACACACGGTGCATATACATATGTGCAAATAAAACACTTACACATAACATAAAATTAAATCAATCTTTAAAAGCACCTATGGTTAATCATTCCCATTTCTGAGCATTCATAGCTCTCTGAAGAGACTCCTGCTAGACTAGGTACCACATTAGAGGGTTTTCATATTTGTCTCTACAGATTAGAAGCTCTTTAAAACCATGACTCAAATATTATAACTATATACCATAGAGTTTTATAACAGAGCTAGTGCTTGGTAGATCATTAGTATTTGCTGAATGAATGTGTTTAGACTTAAGCAAATTGTACCAGTCCAATATTTTAAGTAAGTCTGGTTGTCTGACCTATTAAGAATCATACTTTGAGGTTTTAGTTCACTTTCATATCATTCATTTATAGAGTCATCTAAGAAGGTAAATAGATTTGTTGACAAAGGAAAAAGCAGCATATCTATTTGGATTTTCAAAAGGTCTTCAACAACTAAACCAGAATTCTAATGGAAAGTTTCTATCCAGCAGAATCCCTCTATGGATTCACCACCCCCACATGCTGAATGCCTGTTTCTTCATGCCAGGCTTTATTATCACTTTTCTAGGAAACCTTTCTTGATTCCGTAATCTCACAGGATTTCTCTGTACTTTAATGACAGGGGCATTTTTTTCTATTGTCTCTTGTGGCACATAGAATAATTTGTTTTTCATATACACAGCTTCATAAATATGTGTCTAATCCCCTATCAGGGAAAGAGCAAGAGGCAGGAACTGGATCTTATCTCTGGTGTTCCTGCAGTGCCTGAAATAGGACTGTACATGTATCAGCATATACAATCAGTGGATTGCATATATAAACAAGCATCTTGCTGAGTGGGAGAGGCTGCATGCAAACGCTCTGCTATCTTGGTCAAAGGTGACTCTCCTAGAAATGTAGACATCAGAAAAGGGAGCGAAGGAAGGCAATCACATTTTATCTACCATCTGCTCTTTCAGACGTTTCATATGCAGGATAAAAAACAAACACAGATTTGGGCGTCTACTATGTGTTAGGCTCTGTGTAACACATTTTGATGTATACTGTCTCATTTGGTGCCAGTAGTCCTGAGCAAAGTGTTTTTCCCCCATTATTTTCCTTTCAGCAAATACATATAGTCAGCACCTTCTGTTATTTCACACCTATAGCCAAGGAAAAGGAACAGTCTCTGACCACATGAAGTCCACAAGAGAAATGAGAAGAAGATCCATGTAAATAGATGATCACAAGACAGAATAAGAAATATTTTATAAAAGACTGTTTGGAAGGTTCTATACATAATTTTTTTGAAGGCTAATGTGCTTGTTATAAAGGTATTTAAAAGCCTGATCACTCTTCCTGAAACATGATCTGCCTTGCATTTCCTTTTTCTCAGTTGAAAACCTAGTCTCCTCACTATAATGATAAAGGCTATCCTATATGAGCAATCTAGCTCCTTCTTGTCTCCTTTAAAACCAAAATCACAAAGCCCACACTGAGAAATCAGACAATGTCCTAGTTACTTTCTATTGCTGTGATAAAACACTGACCAAAACCAACTTGGTGAGGAAAGAGTTTGTTTTATCTTATATCTGCCAGGTCAGGTCACAGTTCATTACTGAGGGAAACCAAAGGCAAGAACTAAGGGCAGGAACCTGGAGCACAGACCATGGAGATACAATGCTCACTGGCTTACTCCCCTGGCCTGTGCTCAGCTTGCTTCCTTATGCAACCCAGGACCACCTGCCAAGGGATGACACCACTGTACCTTCACACATCATTCAACAATCAAGAAAATGTCTCACAGACTTGCCCACATGACCATCTGATAAAGGAAATTCCCCAGTTGAGGCTCCCTCTTCTTAGTATGTGAAGTTGACAAGCAAAGCACAGACAAAAGTAAGACAGTAAGGGCTGGTCCGAGGGGTAGATTTGAAGTGGATTAGGGCAGAGCACAAACCCTGTGTCTAAAGGGGGGTAGTAGGTACTCAGCTGGCTTACATGAAATAATCTAGGCCCAGTGTTAACAGAGATTCTGTACTTTCAAGAGAAACCAGACATTTGGGTTTTTCTTTTTAAAAAAAAAAATACTAGGGACTGAACCCAGGGCCTTGCACCTGTATTTAAGTGCTCTACCACTGACCAACATCTCCAAGCCCTTTTGTGACATTTTATTTTGAGATAGAATCTCACTATGAAGTTCAAACTTGCCTTAAACTTTTTTTACTCCTATCTGAGCCTCCGAAGTAACTGAGATTACAGGCCTTCACTAGTTTACCACTCTTCTAATGTGCCACCAGGTCCACCTACATTTGGATTTTAAGTGAAAACTCTCTTGGAAAAATTGTATAGGCCAATTAAAAGACAAGCACTATTTCATGTTCTTTAACACAAAGGAACACAAAAAGTTAACTATCATGGTCACTAACTTGACATAGTATACCTTACTGTAGCTCTCGTGGACGCAGAATATGAAAGAATGGTTATCATCACTTTATCCCAAGCCCTGGTACCAGCATCTCCTTTTGAGACAAACCCAGGTCATTTGTCCCGTCCTAATATGCCAAGATCTGGCAATGTTTACCCACTGTTCCCCTGACACTCACACTATTATTTGGTTCAAGTGAACAGGACTAATTTGAATCTTTGTCCTCATTGCAACAAACATCTATCCATCTTGTGATTTTTATCCAAACATCTATCCATCTTTTCATTTCTGTCCAAACATCTATCCATCTACCTATTTTGTGATTTTCTAAATGGAAACTTCTGCCTTGTCCGTGCTGCAGAGTTTGTGCTTGAACATCTGAAATCCTCTTATAGTAGCTTTCTCCTAAAAATGCAAAGATGACCACGTCATACTTAAGACTCTTCATGGATTACCACTCTTCCAGTGTAACGTGCAAAACTCTTCATAATCAAGCCCTCATTGGTCCCTCTAATTTCATCTCTCATCTCTTATTTAAACATTTTTTATTACCTTTATTTTTATTTTTATTTTTTATTTTATTTTTGGTCTTTTTGAGACAGGGTCTCTCTGTGGCCCCAGGTGGCCTGGAACTCACTATATTATCAGGCTGGACTCGAACTCAGAGATCTGCCTGCCTCTACCTCCCAAGTGCTGGGATTAAAGGTGAGCGTCACCACACCTGGCTTTACTACTTTTATTTTTAATGTGTATGAGTGTACTTGCATGTATATAAGCACACCCATGTCATGCAATGCCCATGGAGGTCAGAAGAGGGAGTTGGATACCCTAGAACTGGAGTTAGCTGCCACATGAGTGCTGGGAACCGAACCCAGGTCTTCTGTAAGAGCAACCAGTGCTCTTAACTGCTCAGCCATCTCTCCAGACTCCATATCTCCCATCTCTTTACCCTAAAGCACCTACTGAGTCAAGCAAGCTCCCCATGGCTGTTTTGTTTTCCAATGTCCCAACACCTTGGTACATGCAGCCTCCTCTACCTGGAAAATCCTTCTGCCAGTCCTTTTCTCCAGGGGACTCCCAACTTCTCCTTTGGCTCCCAGCTCAGCTGGCAGCTTCCCTGGCATCAGCCCCATTCACACCCCCAGCCAGGCTAGGCGCTCCTTGTATGTGTGTGTATGTGTGTGTTACTGTGTTTGGGGGAGCAACTAGAGGACAACCTGGCGTGTCATTCCTCAGATGCCATCCACCTTTTATTAGAGACAGGGTTTCTCACTGACCTGGAACTCACCATGTAGGCTAGAATGGTTAGCCAGGGAGCCCCAGGGATCACCTTTCTCTATTCCTCCTCAGTACTGGGATTGCACACTCAGCTATCACACCTGGCTTTTGTTTTGAACATGGATTCTGTGCCTACAAGGTAAGCACTTAATCAACTGAGCTATCTCCCCATCCTCTCCCCTAGCATCTTCCATGAGAAAATTACAGCAATTATGTCACTAGTGTAATTGTTTGATTTCTGTGATAAACTATAAGTTCCTATAGGATAAGAACATTTTGTATTTTAAAATATTTTTATTTCCTATTTTTATTTTATGTGTATGAATGTATTGACCATATGTGTGCAAGTGCACCTGTGTTGTTCAATGCCCACAGAGGTCAGGAGTGGGTGTTGAATCCCCTGGAACTGCAGTTATGGATGGTTGTTAGCTGCCATGTGGGTGCTGGGAATTGAACCCACATCCTCTGCAAGAACAGTCAATGCTCTTAACTGCTGAGACATCTCTCCAGCCCCAAAACATTTTTTAAATCTCCATTTCCCCAGCTTTCTGCATAACATGGATAACACAATAAGTGTTTGTTGAATGACTATTAATTTCATGTGTTCATTAACAAGTGCCTTAAAAAATTTATCCTGGTACACCTTGCTATGTCATTGGAATGACATAGGGCAAGCAGAAAAAGATCTCTAGGATTTGGACAAGGAATAAAGGATAGACTTTCAGAAGGTATGAGAACAACCTACTTCTTAACCACAAAACTAAGGATCTTCCCAGTCACTTAATGAGGAAGAAACTCAAAGTTAACATTAGAACCTGAAGGTATAGGATCTATATTCTGTTGTATTTCCGTTTAAATTCACCAAATTTTATATAATCCTCACTGACCTCTGAGTCATTTTCACCTAAGTCTTCTTGTGTGCAAGTACAGATGCTCCTTGACTTACAATGAGAAGTCAGATTTGATATTCCAAAAATCCTTACTTCTGGTTACATTTCAAAAAGCTCATAGTAAGTTGAAAATGTCGTTGTTGAAAATGCATTTAACACACCTATTCTGCACAATGCCACAGCTTAGTAACACAGGGCACTATAGAAGATGCATTGTTTGCCTTTGTGTTGCATAGCTGACTGGGAGCTGTGGCTTATTTCTACTATGCTGTATTCCAGAAAAGTATTGTACTCCATATTTCTAGCTCAGAAAAAGATAAAAATTCAAAATTTTAATTAAAAAAATTCAACTTTCTGTTGAATGCATATCACTATCACAAGGTAGTAAACTCAAACCATGGTAAATCAAATATTATATTTGCTTTTAGCAGTACAGCATGGACCTGGGCCTGGCAAATGCAGTTCAGAATCTGGTGCCCACAATGTGAGGATAGGGTAGAAGCAGATCTCCCCAAATGAGACCTTGAGGTGGGTGATTCTGCTAAATAGTGCTACCACTGCCACATTCCCAGTCACTGTTCCATTTCTTCATCACAACTGCCTTGAGCACCAAGTCAAGAAGGTGTAATTTTCCTACTTCAGAAATGAGAAAACAAAATCTGTGAGATTAAATGACTCATTTTTGGCTTTTCGGCCTGAGCCCTCAAAACATAGCAGCAGCAGCTTCAGCAGCATTTCTGTACCTGCTTTGCCCTAGTCTGTCTCCTGGTACTCCCTACAGTTTGAAGATAAGAGGCCTTAGTAATCATCTGGCTCGGGCTGCTGTGTTTCACAAAGAACTCATGTTTCCAATACCCCCACCAGCCTGAGGGATGAAGAGCAAAGGGAACTGGCCACAGAGTAGCTCCTTAAATCCCTTGGTTTTCCCAGTAGGGATATAGGGGCATTGGGTGCTGTTCACTGAAGTTTACCTCTGTAATTGCTGGTAGCGGTCTGCTCCACACGGAGCCTTTGTTCATCTCAGCTACTGAAGCTCCCTTGCCTACTATACATCCAAATGATAGAAACTGAGACCCAGATCAGCAATGTGATTTATCTATGACTCCAAGAAAGTAGGAGCAGATCCTGCATTTGACACCGATTTTGGTTTCTGCCAGTGCTGCCTTCCAAAGAGGAGCAGAAGCTGAAGCAGAGAGAACACTATCATATCACATTAAGAGCTTTGTTACTGTTGGAGATGCTGCTTTAGATAACAAATACTACAGCCACCTTTGTAGAGCTTTAAAATGGATTCTCAACATTCTTAGAGATTGGAAACATGTTTAAATAATAAAGAAGACTGTGCAAAAAAGAGAAGTAAAAAAGACTGCACAAAGAGAATTTTAAAATACCACCAGATATGCAAAGAGGAAAACTAGAGGCAATATGCTACTATGGAAAGAAGGTGTTAGACAAACCACAAAAATGTATCAGCAAAACCACTTCTCTTAATTCTAGTTCAGCAGCCTTTGCAACAGAAATCTTCTACATGCTGCTGCTGTGGGTAACTTGGGTGAACAGTCAGCCCAACTCACTTAAAGAGCAAGCCAAAAAGTCCCAAGCTGTTAAGCTGAAGAGAACTGGGAGCTATAATTGTAAGCAGGAAGTGATGAGGCCCTGAGTCAATCCGAAGAGATTAACTGTCCTCATTAATTTCTTTTTGCCATAGTCTAGTGAGCATAGCCAAGTGTTTCACAGGATAGCAAGACAGAGGCTTCTGGCCCTGAAATACTGCACAGACAAGCTGGCTGGGCACTGTTTCATATATATAAGGTACTATTAATAAGTTCCCAACTATCCCAAGAATATGTGTATGTATGGCGGTGGTGATGGTGTTTGAGGATATGCACAATCATCTATGAGTATTTCACTTACGAAATATCTAACAACTAGCCCTGAAGTGTCTAGCTCACTATAGCCATTAAATTATATTGACAAGGTATTCATAATAGCCAAAATTTCTTAAGAATGTTTACGTATTATCTTATTTAATCCTCCCAATAATCCCGTGGAGTATACTTGCTCATTACACCCATTTTACTGCTGTCACAAAAAGGTGAATTGACTTGCCCAAAGTAATATAGCTAGTAAGTATCTAAGCTGGAGAACCACTGGCTAGTTTCAAAGCAAATGTTCTAAACCACAATGTGAGAAGGCCTATCCAGTTTTGAGTTCTATCCCTGACTGAAAACCTACCTCTCTACCTTAAAGGAGACTGAATTACAAAGACAATTTTTCTTTTCTTTCTTTTGGCCAATTTTTAACTGAAACAAAGACAAGTTTTCTATATGTATTTAAAATATATAATTTTCACTTATTAGGCTGTGCTTTATGCCAGACACTGTAGGCACTGTTCTAGGTACTGTGTTATTTCATCTAACCCTTATAACAACCCACTGAGATATGTACTGTTATTCTCAAGTTAAAAAAGAGGATGCTGGGGCTGGAGAGATGGCTCAGTGGTTAAGAGCACTGACTACTCTTGCAGAGGACCCGGGTTCGATTCCCAGCACCCACACAGCGGCTACAAACCGTCCGTAACTCCAGTTCCAGGGGAATCTGAAGCCCTCTCCTGACCTCTGCAGCATTGCACGACATGTGTGCACTCACATACATGCAAGCAATACACTCATACACATAAAATAAAAATAATAAATAAAATATTTAAAAAATGAGAAGGCTAATGCTCAGAATAGTAGAAAAACTAATTGTTCAAAGTCATACAAGTAAGAAGTGCTTTGTCTTCCTGATAGTAATATTGAATAAGGAGACTCCTTGCTTAGACTTTTACTGGCTAAACTCAGCCAATAGTATGCTAGTAAATGTTTAAAAACTTGATTTCTAGGAGAAATTAAGAGGCTCTCAGCCTCAGGCAAGATGGAGTAAAAATACTCTACCTTGTTTTCCCTTCTGAATGCAGCTATAAAACCTGGACTGAATTCATGGAGTAGCTATGCAAAGATGCATAAAAGTTAATAGCAGCAGGCAGATCGGAAAAGATAATCAGAATTTGAAGCATCACCAAATAGATGGCAAATTTACCATTTCTAAACACTCTCCCCATGACACCCCACTAGCCTAAACAAACCTGGGGCTGAAACCCAAATATAAGTATTGGTGTGAACAGAAAAATCTCTGGGAGGAACTCAAGCTCTAGCTTAAAAGTTAGAAGAAATTCCAAACAGACACAGATATTTAAGAGGCTCTATTGTTCCTTACTTTTGTTTGCTTGCTTGCTTGCTTGCTTGCTTACTTTGCTCCTTCTGTCTATTATCTCATGGCCTAGATCCCTAGCAACTTGGTGACAGTGGTGGCAGATGGGCCTACATGGGCCAATACTACTATGCTGATTGCTTGATCTGCCTCACAAAGGATGGCATAACAGGGCCAAGGAGCTAAAATGTCTTATTTCAATCTAAAGAACCAATAAGAAGAGGAAGGAACCATAAATCACTGGGGAGATTGCAGAGAAGGAAGAGCTCAGGTCAGTGATACCATAAAGTTATTTACTAACTCACAAGTTCATGGCCAAGCTAGATGAACATGGGTTTGTTTATAATCACCTTGATCCTAGTGACCATGCCAAAAACTTCAAGAACTGAACCACAAGCTATGTCAGTTCACAGGTCCCAAAGTCATCACTGGATGGTACTATTGGGGGAAGATCTGAATGGTAATGCAAAGGTTTAAAAAACTGAACTAAATTGGAACTGAAGCCAGCTCACAAAGGTGAGGTGGAAATTACAGCCCAAACCTAACCAGGTTGATTGAGTTTTATAACATTTGTAATGTTCAGGATATAATCAGTTAGCATCAAAATGTGTAAGACAATCTTAACTTACATAATAAACAATCAACACATGTCAGTGTCTAAATGACATAGATTTTGTAATCATCTCAAAACTTTAAAACAGTTATTACAAAAATGAACCTGCAAGCAATCATGAAGATTTTTCAAACAATTGGAAAAATAGTCTCAAAAAACTAGAAGATGTGAAGAACCAAATGTAAAGTTTAAAATTCATAAATATCATAACCCAAATTAAAAATCCACTCTCGGGGATCAACAGCAGATTGAGCTAATAAATTTAAAGGTAGATCAATAGAAATTATACAATCTAAACAAGTCAAAGAAAACTGATTGAAAAAACAAACATCCCTAAAGTTTGCTGATTTCCAGAGTTAAAATATTTCCACCATGGTGAACATCGAGGTACTAACAGGACATCGCTGTTTGACTAGCTGGGAATTGAGACGCACATCTGTTACCAGAGGTATTAAAATCAGAACCTGAGCCCTGACAGCCCTAACAAGGCTTGATCTTCCACCCTCAGTAAGACAAGAAAACAGGTACTAGTGAAAAGCTGAAAAAAGAGATTTATTCCATGTGGACACACTGGAAAATGGGAGAGAGAAATCCAGTGACACCCTCCACCACGTCCAGTCTAGGGTCCTAACATGAGGGCAAGGTTTAAATAGAAGACCAGATATCTGTGTAACTGATCAATGCTGGCCTATTACCATTCTCTCAGCTCTAGTCTCCAATTTATGGGGGTTCATTGTTTTCATAGTCAAAGGGAGGGACAGAAGTGTCTTTTAAACATATGTTCATTCCTGCCAGGACATTTGTTTTTACTCCCAAATACATCTCACTCTGAGGCAAAACTACCAGTACTGGGGTCTACTGAATCCTACCCAGAATCAACCAGTTTCATTTTTAAGTACTCCAAACCTTACTTGAATGCTCTCTGGGGTTCCCTTCAACTTGATTTCAATTGGGTAAACACATTCAGAATGTGTTAGGTGAGACTGCCAGGGACCTGCCCTCGCCTTGGGGAAGCCCTGGGTATGAGAAGAGACATTTCAAAGAAAATGGACTAAATAAGTTCACATGAAACCAATAACGATTCTCAAACTAGGAGCCTGCTGGCTGGCACAGATAAAGTGTGAAATGCATAGTCTAGGTGAGAAAGCCCAGCATGAGAATACACCTTCCATGGAATAGCAAACCTGGGCTTAACATTGATCCTTGGGCCCTGTCTTATCATTAATGAGCTTTTTACTAAAGTCACTGGAACACTCTGAATAAAATTCCCATGCCAAGATTATGCGCAAGCCTCAAGAAAAGCTGGAAAGCAGTGGAGACTGGAAATTTCTTTTTTAAAAAAAAATTTTTATTCTATGTGTATGAGTGTATTTATTGCATGCATGTGTATAAGTGCACCCATGTTGTGCAATGCTCGTGGAGGATAGAAGATGGTGTCAGATCCCCTGGAACTGGAGTTATGGAAGATTGTTAGCAGCCATTGGGGTGCTGGGAATTGAACCTGAGTCCTCTGGAAGAACAGTCAGTGCTCTTAACCGCTGAGCCATTTCTCCAGTCCCTAGACTGGAGTCCATGATTTGGTAAGGAGTAAACTCTCCAGGTAGGGACAATGCAAACATTCTCACACACAGCTCTATTGCATCTAAAATCTCTGAGTGTTAGATCTCCAATGCTGAAAATAACTCAGAAAGTTCCTCCCTAACCTAACTCTCATACTTAAGCACAGGATTCAAAGTTCCGCAGTGAATAAATGCAGTGAACAATGATTTTCTCAATGTCACAAACCAATTAAGCAGAAGAAAAAAGGAGATCTCTTTATCCCCAGCCCATTGCTTTTCCCTTGACATCACACTTCCTTTATACCTCCTTCTCTGAGTAAAATATTGGTGGCCAGTGATAACAAAGATAAAAAAAGACTTTGTGCAATTAAAATGAGACTTAAAAAAAAAAACTCTAATGGCCCAGTCCCAGCTGACTGACAACATCAAGGAGTACTTCACACTAATGATATTGTACAAGCTAGAGAATGAAAATGCATTATGAACTGAGGAATTTCAGTAGTCCCCTCTAACAGTAAGCAGGCACGCTATTTTGAAAAATGCTTAGGGTACAGCTGCAGGGTTATCATGGAGCTGTTAGGAAAAGCACAGTGCTCAAGGTGGTGAACACATCCTGGGTGCTGCCTGTTATCACTCAGCCTCCATAGCATCCACTGCCAAGTCTGGCCAATTGTTTGACGAGGCAGCTGTGAGCGTGCCTGTTAATTACACCATGGGGCACCAAAGTCAGACAGCTGCCTAGAATATCAAATCGCTGCTGGTGAACAAGCCAGCTATAAGGGCTCTCTTCAGATAAGTCCATAAAGCAGCTGACTCCCCCTGCCTCCCCTACACAACCCCTTTGTGAAGCTGAAATGATATATTTTCAATAGTTACGTTGGAATCTATAATGTAAGCAATGTAGCTGATGTGTCTGACATGTCTGGATGGGATGAATGTGAATGCTATTTTATATTTCTATCCTAATAGTAATGTCTACTTGAAATCCAACATATCCTTTAAATTAATATATTTAGCTCATCTGATTAGAAACAGTGGGAACTATGAAGGCTGCTTCCAAAATAATGACAGCTATCACTTGCATGAGGCTCCATGTATGCCAGACACGTTTACCTAAAATAACTTGTTTACCCTTCATAACAACCCCAGGTAGGTGCTACTTTTATGCCCATTTTGTCCAGGAGGAAACTGAGATTTAGAATACAGATAATTCATCCATGTTATTAATATATAGCTGCTTTCCATTTTATTAATATATAGCTAATATAGATGAGAGCTAGCATTCAAACCTGAGCAACATTGGACCTTCATATTGTTAACCAATATATTACACTGCCTCAAAGAAAAATAGAGAGCCTTCATACATTATTTGCTCAGTATCTGAAATGTGTATATATATCCTCTTCTGTTCTATTTGCTGCCTTTAAAGACAAGTCAATTTTCCATGACTCTACTAAGTACAAGGAGGAAAAAATTCAATTCTGAAAAGGGTTATTGAAGACTTCATGGAGGAGGCAATTTTTAGTTAAACTTGGGAAGGTTATGGTTAATTATGCATACCAGAGGTTAGAAGAGTCCAAAGGGGGAGAGTACACAAAGTAAAGAGATTAAGGACAGAAAATTCATACAGATAAGAATGTTAATAGGAAATAAAGTAATGAGACTGGGGTACTAATTATATGCTTGGATCACAAAAATATTTTGCTTCAATGTGGAGGAAAAACTGATAGACTGATGATGAGGATGAAGAAAATGAAGGGGTATATATTTGTCTCTGTGTAAAGAGAGTGGTTGTGTGTGTGTGTGTGTGTAGAGAAAACCAGAGAAGCTGCTGGTCATTCATTCACAAACTCTTCTCTCCCTGCTCCTCCCAGCGATTCTATCTGCCTAGCAAATGTGTAAATCAATGTCAATCAAAGGCTTAATAATGTTGTATTACTATTCTCCACAAGTTAAAATTCAAGTGATTACATTACAGTGTGTTTTACCTCCATAAAAACAGTACTAAATTTCTATGGAATTCTATTGATTAATCAAGTATTTTAGCTTACTGAAAGTCTCCTGAAATGCAACCAAAACAATGCATTTTCCATAATTTTCAAGCTTACTTCCTTTCAATATTCCAATTGTCCTTTTTGCTTTTTCAAAAGATGTGAATTATAGTTTACATACAGTATGATTTATCTTTTGCTGTGTTGATTTTGTAAGTATTGACAAACCACCAACAATACGAAGATCTAGAACATCCCATAACCCCACAAATTTACCTCATGCTGTCCTTTTGTAGTCATCCTCCCCCCATCCCCACACTTTAAGTCCTGGTAACCACTAAAGTATTTTTGCCTAAATCATACAGGATACAGCATTTTTTTTTATTTATTATTTTTATTTTATGTGTATGCATGTATTGCCTGCATGTAGGTGAGTGCACCCATTTCGTGCAATGCTCGCAGAGGTGAGAAGAGGTGGTCGGATCCCCTGGAACTGGAGTTACAGGCAGTTGTTAGCTGCCATATGGGTGCTGGGATTCAAACCCAGGTGTTCTGTAAGAACAACCAGTGTTCTTAACCACTGAACCATCTCTCCAGCCCCAGGATACAGCATTTTAAACGTAGCTTCTTCCACTTTGCATAAAGCATTTGACTTCCATCCATATTGTTAGGAGAACCAAGTATTTGTTCACTTTTATTGCTTAGTATCCTACTTCATAGATATCTTATAATTTTTAACTATTCACCAGTTGTAAAACATTTGAGTATTTTAGTTTTTAGTAATTATGAATTGGACTACTACAACATTTGCATATAAATTTTGTATAAACATAAATTTTAATTTTACTTGGGTAACCGCAGGGATATCCTATAATACATTGACATGAAGAACTCTTGAAACCTGATTATAGGAAATAAACCACTTTATTGAAAAAAAATTTCAAAATATTTGAACAGATATTTCACCAAAGATCTATGGAATGCACATAAATACATTTAAATGTCCTCAAAAACATTACTTTTAGGGAATATATGGATTTAAAATGACCTGTCATCATGTAATTATGAGGACACCAAAATTTTTTAAAACTGCCAATGCCCAGATCTCTGTGAGTTCAAGGCTAGCCTGGCCTACATAGTGAGTTCCAGGACAGCTGGGGCCATAGGGAGACCCTGTCTCAAAATTAAAAAAAAAAAAAAAAAAACTGCCAATGTCAAGCCGAATATGGTAGTGCACACCTTTAATTCCAGCACTCTGGAGACAGAGGCAGCCCGATCTGTGAGTTCAAGGCCAGCCTGGTCTACATAGTGAGTTCCAAGCCAGCTGGGGATATGGGGAGACCCTGTCTCAAAAAGACAGAAAAAAGAAAGAACTGCCAATGCCAACAGGAACTCTTAGTGACTGGACACTGATTTGTTGGATATGCTGAATGAGATAATACCAGTATTGTTCTTGGTAACTACTCTTTGTTATAAATTTTCTGGTTTTCTAAGAAAATTAGTTTAAATGATAGTGGAAATGCAAAATGACAGCCATTTTGGAAAACAGCTTATCAGTTTCTTTCAAAGTTAAGCATAAGCTGACCATTCAGCAATCCTACCCCCTGGTTATATCCCTGAGGTTTTCTGGTGAACTTTTCAAAGATGGAATTTTTTCCTGCCTTCTTGATTAGAATCAGGCTGATACATTCTAATTGTTGTTCCATGACTTGAACTTAGCATTATGGCACTATTGAGTTATACTTCGATCCTTCTTTCACACCTACCTTCCAAAAGTGCTAGCTCTACTTTATGCTACTTTATGGACTAAGCACTAAGAATATACATAAACAGAAAAGAGCTTCCATATTTTTTAAAAGTGGAGATACACTCAAAGCTACGTCTGCCCACATGGCTGTTTTTGCCTTCACTCAATTTCAGACTGCTGATCTTTGCTCCATTTGTATATCTCTGAAAATTCTATTTCACCTTTGTATTTGAGGGTTTAGCTGTTATTTCTCCTGGTTCTCAGTGGACTTGCTGCTAATGGCCTCTCATCTATTTTGCTGTGGGTCAGCAAGCCAAATAATGAAGTCTATTAGAATTGTGTACAAAATAATGTTACTGATTAAAGTTGGGATCTGACTGCCTCTCCTGACGTTTCTCCTACAGGGTAAAGTCCATGGTCCTTTTGAGTTATTTTGAACTCCCAAAGGCCCTCATTTTTTCCTTTTGGGTTCTGGCCATAATCCAAAGAGGCCAGTTAAGATTGCTGAAAATCTAAACTCCAGATAACGGGATGATACACTTTTTTACATCTATCCGCTCTAATCTGTTGAAATATTTGCTTTATCGTTATACTGTATAGAACAAGTAGTGAGCTTTATAATCTAGGCAAAGTAAGATGTAGTTTTTCATAAACTTAACATAGTAACAGAACAATAGAGAACAAACCTTTAACCCAATGAGCAAAGGCAAGGCTTCTTAGAACAAGAAAATGGATAAATATAAAATATGTACCAAGTTTTGACTCCTACACTCAGAAGCCTCTATTTGTCATTGGGACAATGATATTTCAACAAAAGTACATTTTTTTTCAAAAAAGTGTGCATATCCCATCTTCAGATACCTTGAATGGAAAGTCATTCATAACAAAGCATCATCCTCTCACCACAATGCACAGTTGTCCTAGATTTTAATGGCTTTGTAACTGAACAGAAGGGCCGAATTACCACTACAATTTAGTAGTAGAAACAGCTGCTCTACTAGGTGCCTTTTTGCTTAACCTTCTTGTTATAAAAAGTCTTCACAAATTTTTTTTTTTTAAAAAGCAAAAAACTTCTGCCCTTCTAAAAGCATTTGAGTCTTTTAATGTCTTTTTTTCTAAATTCAGTATGTTTGGGACAAAGTATGCTAGAAAAAGAAATCTAAAACTCTTTTTGCTTTGTACCAAATATATTGTCTCAAATATATTAGCGATTTCCATTCCAAAGAAGTGTTTAGTCACTTGATGAATAAAATAATTTTCCACAGCACAGGAAATGAAGAGACTGTATATTCTGTCAGATGGGCAACTGAACAAACAAGGCTCCAGGTGGTTAATGCCACAGGGATGAAGACACTCAGGGGAATAATGAGGCTGTGGGTTTCAATGGCCTTCTCTTCATCAACATCCAACACAATGTAATTGCATTTCTACCATGATGATAGCAAGACATTTCCAAACAACCCCAGATAATAATCTATTATAATTTATTGCACTTTCTTTAGAAGGATATAATTTATTGCAATGATGAGTTGTTTATTTCCTTCCTTTCCTTTCATTATCTCTCTTTAACCTTGGTATTTTTTTTTTAAATCTGTTTCTTGGGCAGTTCCAGCAAAAGGTGCCAAAATTTGAAGAAAATAGATCCCCTGTTATTTTTATGAAAGACTTTAAAAGGTTGAAAATTTTATATTGTCAGTTTTATTTTAATGAAAATGGACCGTGCCATTTTTCCTTCTGAGAACATCATTTCCAAGCTCTGCTTCTGACGTAACTGCATGCTTTAAAAATCCTTAAATGACTTTGTGTCAGCCACAAATACTACATATGTGGCTAACAGCATTCCTAAAAAGTGGTTCATTTATTTTGTTTACATTTAGATAACTCTATATGCAACATCAAGTCCAGTCAATTAAATAACACAATGTTCTATCCTTGAAGGAACAAACATTCTTTTGGGGGTTGAGCAGGACACTGGTCATGGCAAGTCTCTTTAAAAAACTTAAACCATATTAACAAAATATTGACAATTCTTTGAAATGTGATCATGATATTGTGTTTATGTTTTCTAAAGAAAATGTATACTTTTAAAACATGTGTAAGAAACAATACAATATTGTAGATTTGCTTCAAAATGGCATGTGGAAAATGGTACATGAATCAGTAAAATAGAGTGTCCAAAAACAGAAGCAAGCATCTAATCTCTGTGACTTCAAGGCCAGTCTAGTCTTCATAGCAATTTCCAGGCTAGCCAGGGCTACATAGTGAAACCTTGTCTCCGAAAAAAGCATATACATATATGTGTGTGTGTGTGTGTGTGTGTGTGTGTGTGTGTGTGTGTGTGTGTAGTTTAAGGAAAGAGCATATACATATATATATATATATAGGTAGTTTAAGGAGTGATGATAAATTGTTCTTATTTTTTAGTCCCTTTTTAAAAGTTGTCCCTAGATTATAAACATTCTTCAATAAATACATTACTCTTAAAAAAGAGTGTCCATAATATGGCAATTGCTGCAGTAGAGTGATGGGTATATAAGTTGTCACCCGGTTCAGTTTACTTTTGTATGTGTTTAACATTTTCCATAGTTTAAAAAAAAAGTTAACCTATAATCACTCTAACACCCAAGAAGTATCAGCTCCTTGATCTTTTTTCCAAGGCCTTATTTAATGTTTGTATTTGCAAAGCTAATTTTTAAACCTATTCTCTGCCTGCTCTCTTTCATACAACCCAAACTCCAAGAAAATTGACTTTTGACAATCCATTGACTATACCTAATAAATCCCTACTTCTGGGCATTAGCACATCTGATTCCCTCTGCCAGAAATGTCTTACCCTTCCCAACTCTGTCTCTACTTGTCAAATTCTATCCAGTCTTATATCAAACATGACTTATTCCACAGAGACTTAACATTACTCCCTCATCAGAAATCAAATATCTTCTCGGGCTGGAGAGATGGCTCAGCGGTTAAGAGCACTGACTGCTCTTGCAGAGGACCCAGGTTCGATTCCAGCACCCACATGGTGGCTATGAACCATCCTTAACTCCAGTTCCAGGGGAATCTGAAGCCCTCTTCTGACCTCTTCAGCATTGCATGACATGGGTTCACTCACATACATGCAGACAATACACTCATACACATAAAATAAAAATAATAAAATATTTTTTAAAAATGTCTTCCCATCATAATCCCTTTGTATCATCTGTTGAAACTACTAAATGATTACCTCACTAAGTGAAATATAAAGAGTAATAAGTAATAGTAAAATAGTCACATTAAATAATGTCTTGGTGTGGTTCAGTGTCAAAATGTTATTAAATTAAAATTTTACTTACTGCTAACCTGAGATACAATACTGTGATTCAGCTGGGCATTGTAACACATGCCTTTACTCCCAGCACTTAGGAAGCAGAGGTAGGTGGATCTCTGTGACTTTGAGGCCAGTTGGGTCTACATAATGAGTTCTAGGCCAGCCAGAGTTACATGGTGAGAACCCATCTCAAAACAACAATACTGTGATTCAATTTTATAGCATTATATGAAAACAGAACTTGGTCCCCTTAAATACATCTCTGCTTTTGAATAAATATGTGGTGTGTGTGTGTGTGTGTATGTGTGTGTGTGTGTGTGCATGTGAGAGTCTGTGGTGTATGTACGTGATGTGTTTGCAGTGTATACAGGTGTATATACCCATGTGGTATATGTATTGGATATGTTTGCAGTGTATGCAGGTGTGTATGTCCACGCACAGATACCAGAGGAGGATATCAGGTGTCCTGCTCTATCACTCTCTGCCTTATTCCTCTGAGACCAAGTCTCTCACTGAACCTAGAACTAGACTAGCAGCCAGTGTGCTTGAGTGATTCTCTTGTCTTTGCTCCCCACAGAACTGGGATATAGGCACATGTAGCCATGCCTGATGGTTTTTTAACTTAAAAAAAAACTTTATTGAGATTTTCATACAGGCATATAAGGTGTTTTGATCAAATCCATACCCACTCCCTCCCCTCCAACACCTCCCATATCTCCCCATCACTTTTTTCTGACAACTTCGTGTACTCTTTATTTATTTCTTTTTCAATGGGGCTTTTTGCTACTCTAACATTCCTCCCCTCTGACGAGGTAACCCTAAAATCTTTTAAGGATTAGATACAAGCTCCCAAATACTTTCAACATTTTTGGCCTTTAGAACAGAGTATAAAGTATAGGTGTTAGCAAGTATTCTTACCCACTAAGCCATCTCCCCAGACTTTCCACTTAACTTTTAAAGAATGCTTTTATTGCTTCTTTGAAAATTTCATAATTTGGATAATATTCAGATCCCCTCCCCCATTTCCTCTCAGATCCACCCCTGCCTCCCTACCCTCCCTCACCTCATGTCCTCTATTATTCTTTAGGCCTATCTAGTTTGTGTTCCTCAAACGCTCTTGGGTATGGGTCCATCTGATGGAGGCTGATCAATCTACCCAGCATCATACCCTTAAAGAAAACTGAGTCACCCTCTTCCAGCAGCTATAAACTACCAGTAGTTCCTCAGCTAGGGGTTTTTGCCCAGGTCCCTTCCATGCTCTGATTTTGTCTGGCTTGGGGTTGTGCAGACATTGTGCATGCTGTCACAAATTCTGTGGGTGTATCTGTGCAACTTCCCTGTTGAGTCTGGAAAGGATGGTTCCCTTGTATTCATCCACCACTTCTAGCTTTTAGAATCCCCACCCTCTCTTCTCGGAAGATCCCTGAGTCTTGGGAGGAAAGGGTGAGATAAAGGTGTCTCATTTAGAGTCAAGCACTCCACAGTCTCTTATTTTTTACATGTTGATCAGCTGTGGGTCTCTGTGTTAATTGCCATCTACTACAAGAAGAATCTTCTTTGGTGAGAGCAGAGAGATATAATAATCAGTGAGTAAAACAATAAATCATTGTTCATTTAATATTATGTCTCTTCAGCAGTATAATAGTAGTAGTTTCACTGGGGGCTTGGAGAGATGGCTCAGTGGTTAAGAGCACTGGCTGCTCTTGCAAAGGACCCAGGTTCGAGTCCTCTGCAATGGATTCTGACAGCCATCCATAACTCCAGTTCCGGGGGATCCAATGCCCTCTTCTGACCTCTGTGGGCATTTCACAATCCAGGTGCACTTACACACATGCAGGCAATACACTCATACACATAAAATAAAAATAAACTTTTTTTAAAAAAATAGTAGTATGTTCTCACATATGGTCTATGGGTTGTCTAGCCAAATGCTCTTAGTCCTGATAATACTGCCCAGATATAGGCTTCCTCTTATGATTTGGACCTTAAATCAAATTATAAAGTGGTTGGTTGTTCCCATAAAATTTGTGCCATTATTGCACCTGTGGGGACCAGGCAAGTCATTATTATAGAGCAGAGTTTACATCTAAGTAAAGTTGATGATAACATTTCTCTTCTTGTAGCAGACATAGCACCTTCCAGCACTATGAAAGCTTGCCAGTAGAGATTAAGTTTCAAGGTCAGTACAAGCTTGAGTTCTCAATATTTGTTCTATGACTCACATAGGTTCCACTTAACGATTTTTCGGTCTTTTTGAGACAGGGTCTCCCTGTAGCCTCAGCTGGCCTGGAACTTACTATATAGACCAGGCTGGCCTTGATCTCACAGAGATCTACCTGCCTCTGCCTCCCAAGTGCTAGTATTAAAGGCATATGCCATCACAACCGGCATTCCACTTAACTTTTAAATAAGGACTTGAATTGTGGAAAGGAAAACATGATAATATCAAGAAGCACTTCCAAGGTGCCCATCAAAAAGTAAAATTTCTCAAAAACTAGGCATAACCAATTTACACATAGTTTTTGTACTCTAGAGCTTTCAAGCTAAAATTTAAAATAGATAAAAAAATAGGACAGACTCAGACAATAAAAGTTCTCATACTTCAAGAGCAAGCCATTTAGCATGGAAATGTCCTTTTTTATTATTTTTATTTATTATTTTTTATGTGTATGAATGTATTGCCTGCATGTGGCTAAGTGCCCCTGTATCGTGCAATGCCCATAGGGGTCATAAGAGGGAATCAGGTCCCCTGGAACTGGAGTCACAGACAATTGTTAGCTTCCATGTAGGTGCTGGGAATCAAACCCAGGTCCTCTGCAGGAGCAATCAGGGCTCTTAACTGCTGAGCCATATCTCTAGCCCTGGAAAATTTTCCTGTAACACAAAATTAAGTTGAAAAACAGCAAGATACTAAACTATATATAATAGCATCTCAATTCTGTAAGACAAAAAGATATATATATATATATATATATATATATACATTAAAATGATAAAGGAGGTAGCATCTCATCTGTAAGACAAAAAGATATATATATATATATATATATATATATACATTAAAATGATAAAGGAGGACTGGAGAGATGACACAGCAATTAAGAGCCTTGTTGCTGTTTCAGAGGACCTGAGTTAAGTTCCAAGCACCCATGTCTAGTGCTCCAGGGAATCTGAAACCCTCTTCTGACTATTGCACATATGAACTCACAGCAACTGTAACAGCAAGCAGAAGACCCTTGTAAGCCCAAGGCAGAAAAAAGCCTTTCATGGAAGAGGGAGATGGCCAAGATGCCCGATCCCCAGCTGAGGATCTATTGACAATAGTTACTGGGAGTGGGAGAATCAATTTTCTTTAAGGATGCTAGGTGGGCTCACCAAGCTTCACAGGATGGACCCACACTCAAAAATATTTGGGGACACAAATTAGATTCAGTATGGTTTTTAAAAGAATAATAGACTACATGAGCTCAGGAGGTGTTAACAAACTAGGGATCGAGATGGAGGAGGGGATCTGAATATGATCAAAATGCACTGCATGAAGTTTTCAAAAAATTAGTAAAATATTTTTAAATAGTACACAAATTTATCTTAATAACATGAATAATGCTCAATTTCACTAATAAGAAAAATGCAACCTGAACCTAGAATATGTAGATCTGCAATATGTATCAGATGAAGAAAGATAAAAAAACATTTGGAAAATATACAATTTCTTGGCACTACTATCCTCAGGCCTCTTGGGGTAAGTCTATAGCGCAGCCCTCCGTGCCCGGGACTCCCTAAGCCACA
>NW_008330298.1:2504879-2510002 GCF_000622305.1 Nannospalax galili
TTTTTAAAAATTGCTCTGGGGAAAGAAGCATTGTAATTTGAAATTTTCCCCTTTTTTTCTTGTGTTTAAAAAATTATTCTATTATGATGCTACTTAATAAATAACTTTTATTGCTCTACATAAAAAAATATATATATACATTTTCTTACATTGTTGATGGGATATTTTATCCTCGTTGGGGATATGTCAATTTCTATCATAACTAAAAAGTCATCTACCTCTTGACTCAGGAATTTTCTTTGGGAATTTAATCTACAGAGATAATCCCACATATGCAAAAAGGCTTTTATAAACTCAGACATTGCAAACTTGTTTATAATAGCAAAGGACTGGAAACCATCTAGCCACCCATCACTAAGTAATGGCTAAGCTAGACAATGCATCAAACATTCCAAAATGTACTAACATCAACTACCCCCCTGTGCTGGATAGCTTTAGTGTCAACTTGACGCACCTGGGTTGAGGGAGCCTCAGTTGGGAAATTGCCTCTATTGGACTGGCCTGTGGCCATGTCTGAAGGGCATCTTCTTGATGAGTGATGTGGGAGGGCCCAGCCCACTGTGGGTGGTGCCACCCCTGGGCAGGTGGGCCTCTGTTGCATAAGAAAGCAGGCTGAGCAGGGGCCAGAGGAGCAAGCCTGTAAGCAGTGTTCCTCCATGGCCTGTGCTCCAGCTCCTGCCTCCAGGTTCCTGCCCTGAGTTCCTACCTTGAGCTCCCTGATGAACTGCATGTGACCTGGGAGATGTAAGACAAATAAACCCTTTCCTCCCCAAGTTGGTACTGGTCAGAGTGTTTTGTCACAGCAATGAAGAACAAACTAGGACACCCCCTAAATAATGTTAAATGAATACAATAGCATAGGAGAATATATAGAGTACAATATTATTTGTATATATTAATGTTTATACTATCTTTAAGGGAGACAAAGAATTTGGTAATAGTTATTGCTCTGGAGCAGGAAATTGAATAGTAGGGGTTAGAGAGAATAAGAGGAAAACAACTTTTGGGATTTTTCTTAAATTCATTTATTTATGCTATCTATCCAGGTATTGTATTCTATATATAAATTACTCATTAGAAAATCAATATTTTAAAGTGGTAACAATTAAAATATCAGTAAAAGTTGACATACGAGCATATAATATCTCAAAATATCTATGACCCAACAAACTTTGGATCAAAGTATGAAATTTTAAGTTTGCAAATGGAGGAGAATGTTAATCTGTCATGCATAATTTAGGGAACTGAAACAATGTTGACCTGATAATATCTATAGATTTACAGAGGAAGAAGATTGAGATACCTTATAAATACAAGGTAAAAAGTAAGCTAGACATGGTGACACAAGCCTGTAATCCCAGCACTTGAGAGGCAGATGCAGAAGGAACATAATTGGAGGCCAACTTGGAATACATAGTGATACGCTCAATTAAAATGGTCTTTGATAAGATATATTCAGCAAAACTTGGTGAACAGGAAAATAAACAAACCCAGAAAGTTATACTATACCTAAGAAAGAATAAAAGTATATGATCTGACAAGATTGTGTGATATTTATGGCACTGAGGTATAATGGGACATATTAAAGAGGTAACATTATTATGCTAAATTACTTAACTAGAAACACAAACACTACATATTTATCCTAGACATGGATTATTATATATGTGTATATAGATGGATTTAGGTGTGAGTATAAGTTATGAAACTAAAAAGGCCACCATGAGAAGGGAAAAGAGCTCTTAGGAGTCTGGGAAAAGGGTTACAGAGAATATGTGATATGAAAGCAAATGGAGACTCCTCGTGGGCAGAAGGAGGCCAGCAGGAGATGAGAAAGAGACAAACAGGAGGGGTGGAAGAGAAAGATCAACAGAAACAATCACAAAAATGTCATTAATGAAACCCACTACTTTGTATATTAATTTTTAAACAGATACAGATTTTAAAGACTTTAGCTTTCTACTATGCCAAACATAAGCATAATCTTATTAAATGCTCTGGTCCAATTTTTTGTCTAGGCTCTTTGTCTGCAACCAATGGGAAATCTTTGGAAATTTATCATCAGACATGACAGTGAGACTGTGACTATGCGCTTCCCCTGGGAATTACACACACACACACACACGCACGCACGCACGCACGCACGCATACACACCTCTCACATGTGCATACCACAGCTCTCTAAGGAGAGATTTTTTTTCTTGTTTTTGTTTCTCCTTGCTTTTCTGCTCTTTTGACCTCAATGCCATGTGGATGACTCATCTGGCAACATCACTGACTTTATTTAACCTTTGTTATTTATGCTCTCTCCTTCCCTACCAGACCCACCCATTCTGCCTCAGAAGCAAACCAAAAGAAAACTGTACTCAATCAAAATGATGCTCCTCAATGTGACAAGAGAGGTCACAGGGGAACTAGAGAGAAATTACTTAAGCCTTCTAAATAAACAAATTAAATATTACTCAAAACACAATGGTTTCTCTGGCATGAAGATTAAGAAGGTGACTAGAACTAGTTTTTTTTTTAAACCTGGAAAGTGGTATTTTTATTTTTTATGTTTTTTTAATTTTTAATAACTACATGATTAGAAGAAGCATTTCACTACAGCTTTAACATATTTAGTATCACACTCCAGAGCAAGAGTACATCTCTTTCACAAATGGGTGCAAGTTTCTAGGTTTGCAGTTGAATTAATAAAGTTATACAATATTGAACTCAGTATAAGCCCTGTAAGACATAAAATTGAATGACTTTAAAAAAGATCTCCATTTCATTCTAAAATATACTGTTTCTTGCAGAAAGACTCATTGTTTTTGCTACTAACACTGAGATGTTGGCGCATGCGGTTCTAATCTGTATGTATCTGATTATTACTAGTCATAATCGGTTGCACTTGGATTCTTGGTGCCTGTGTATGTCTATAAAGTCATCGAGTAGATTTCAATGGTGGTAATATTTGTTTATCACCTCTACTAATTAGCATGATGTAAATTTCCATGCTTCCTCTTCAAATGTAATACATTTTTAAAATTTTGTTGAATTTTTTTATGTGTGTGTGTATATCACACAGAACATCCCAAACCATCTTATTGAACTATACACCCACTTCCCAGATGGCACCCTCCCATAGCCTCCCTCCCCCCACTAGAGCCCTTATACTCTGATATCCCTGCTACTGTCTGCTGTGTTGTGGGCACCCCCAGCCATTCCCCACTACTTGTACATCTGGTGAATCTAGTTAGATATTTAAAAGAGCCACAGAGCTATTATCTAATCCCTAAAAGATTTTAGGGTTACCTCTTCAGAGGGGGGAATGTTAGAGTAGCAAAAAGCCCCATTAAAAAGAAAGAAAGAAGAAAGAAAGGAAGGAAGGAAGAGTACACAAAGTTTTCAGAAAAACAGTGATGGGGAGATTTGGGAGGTATTGGATGGGATGGAGTGGGTATGAATTTGATCAAAACACCTTATGTGCATGTATGAAATTCTCAAATTTTTTTAAAGTTAAAAAAAATTTAAATAAATAAAAGAGACACAAAAATGATCTGACTTAAATAAAATCAATAAATTAAGTTCCCCTGTGGTCGGCTGTTGAAAGGCTTTCTACATAAGGGGTTATTTAAATGTGTAAAAACATACAAATTAAGCCACAGCCCAGGAAATACCCAGAATACCCTCTCTGGACCATTATAAACTATTTTAAAAGAGCTGACAAGATTTGATTTGGCCTCATGAGAGTCCAAACTAAGTGTATATGTTGACGTCCATATTCCAAAAGAAAGTCACTTGGAATATCATTGCACCCTGTCTCCATTTTATACGTAAATCATTTTATTGTTTCCAGAACTGTTTGCTTTTCAGTTTCATTCATGAGACCTTGATATTGTCTCTCCTGACACCTAGTGGATGGATACCTGAAATTATGGTAGCTATATTTTTTTCTTTTTCTTTTTCTTTTTTATTATTTTTATTTTATGTGTATGCGTGTATTGCCTGCTTGTATGTAAGTGCACCTGTGTCGTGCAATGCCTGTGGAGGACAGAAGAAGGTATTGGATCCCCTGGTACTGGAGTTACGGACAGTTGCTAGCTGCCATGTGGGTGCTGGGATTCAAACCCTGGTCTTCTACAAAAACAGCCAGTGTCCCAAACAGCTGAGCTATCTCTCCAGTCCCAGCTATACTGTTTTCAAAGGCTGTTTGGATATGTCAATTCTCTCTCAACCTCTCTTCTCTCTCTCCCTCCCTCCCTTCCTGCCTTCCTCCTCCTTCCCTCCCTCCATTCTTCCCTACCCACCTACCTAATACATTTTAAAAATGATAAAAATATGTTTTGATCATATTTCAAAGTAGGAAACAAAACTAAATAACTCCCAGTGATGAGACTGAATTGCACATATATAGTGATCAGGCTTATCCTTTACTGTTTTTGGATCTCTCCATAATTCCATGAGCTTTTTGTATAGGTATCCATGACAGCAAAGCCTAGGAATAAAAAGCATGGATTCTCCATTCATTTTCTGTTATGTTATAACAAACCATCATAAACTCCATGGCTTAAATCAATATGCTTGTATTTTACTTTGTTTTGTTTTGAGACAGGATCTTTTTTAAAAATTATTTATTTAATAGCCACACGATTAGAAGAAGCATTTCATTACAGCTTTAACATATTCAATAACAATTTCCAGAGCAAAGACACATCTCTTTCAAAAGAGATGTAAATTTTTAGGAGCACGGGTGAATTAATACAGTTATATGATTTTCAACTCAGTATAAACCTTGTAAGACATAAAACTGAATGAGGTTTTAACCTTTTAAAAAGATCTCCATTTCATTTTAAAATATACTGTTTGCTACAGAATGAGTTATTGTTAATGCTACCAACACTTAGATGTTTGCACATGCCTCTCTAATCTATGTATCTGATTATTAATAGTCACAGTCAGTTACACTTGGATCCTTGGCACCTGAGTATGGCTATAAACTCATCAGGTAGATTTCAATGGTAATGTTTATCACCTCTACTAATTAACATGAAGTAAATTTTTATGCTTCTTCCTCAAATACAACTCATTTTTTATTTGTTGACTCTGTATGTGTGTGTGTGTGTGTGTGTGTGTGTGTG
>NW_008330298.1:2510384-2520907 GCF_000622305.1 Nannospalax galili
TCCTCATTTAGCAGCAATCAGTTGTCAATATTCCTTTGGATAAGATTGGGGTCTGCTGTTCATTTTCCCAGTTCTATGCTGGGTTATGTTTGGGAGTCTCTTGGGCCACCCTGGCCAACAATTCAAAGGAAGGTAGCTCCTGTCTGGCATTGTTTCTTGTTATGTAGCCTTTAGCCATACACATGGACTCAAAAAATTATATTGACCCCTTTAATCTTTGGTTAAACTTTCCTTTTGAGTGTTTAAAACCATACAGTTAGCCCAGATAAACCAATTTATTTTTGCTCTTAAGGCAGTTTGAGGATCTGTTCCTCAAGGGTCACATGGGCTTGGGAGGAGCCCCTGGCTCCTTTCTTTTACCAGTTCCATCTATGTGAAGATAAATCAAAGGTCCTGCTCAACCATGGCTGGCTTTGCTTGGAAGCATGGAGGAAATGTTTCCTCTGTGTTGACTCTCCTCTTTGTAGATTGGACACTGGTTCAAGTCCATTTGATGGGGTCTCCATGTCCTCCTTGATCAAGAGGACAGGTTACTCACTGCACTTACAGGACATTTTGAGAGATGCTCATAGTCCCCTGGAACTTAGTCAACCTAGGAGGGCAATGAGCAAAAACTGTCCTTTATGTCCCTCTGACGAAATTAGTATAGGCCTCAAAGTATGGCTGTTAAACATCCAAGAAGTTTAGTTTCATCAGTCTGGTACTTTTAATTACCATGTGCCATGTAGATAAAGCTTGGGAAAAGACCAAAGGCTCTCAGATAAACCTTGCCTAGACATATATTATATTCCTTGATCTAGTTGTATGTATAATTTGTCAGTAGGTTGTTGGACTAATATGGTTTCCTCTGGTGTTTTAAAAAACTAACTAGGCATTATTTATCTCTCACATTGTTGCGACAGGATCTTATTCTGTAGCTCATGCTGGCCCAGAACACACTATGTAACCCAGGCCCACTTCAAAGTCTTGGCAATCTTCCTCATTCAGCCTTCTGAGTGCTGGAATTAAAGGTCTGGCTATCATAAATTGACTATCCTGAACTTCTCGAGGTCAAACACTCTATAAAATCAGGGTGCTGGAATGACTGTTCATTTTGAAGAGTGTGTGTTTGTGTATGTGTGTGTGGCGTATGCATTTGCATGCAAGTATGCATGTAGTGTGCTCACCTATGTGTGCATGTGAAGGCCAAAGGTCGACTTCAGTTATCTTCTATCACTCTCCACCTTATGTTTTTGAGGCAAGGTCTATCACTGAGCCTGGAGCTCACTATTGCTGCTGAACTGGTTCGCCAGTGAACTCCAGCAATTCTCCTGTCTCTGCCATAGCCACCCACAACCCTGGGGTTACAGATGGTCAGTGCCACACCTGGCAATCACATGGGTGCTGGGACCCAAACTGAGGTCCTTGTGTTTGTACAGAAAACACTTTACTCACTGATCTATTTCCCCAGAAAGCACTGTATTATTTACAGGGGCTTTAAGAGAGCATTCAATTCCTTGCTGTTTCCAGGTTTTACAGACCATCCACATTCCTTGTTCTTGGCTCCATTACTCCATCTTCATAATTCAGAATTCATTGTTTATTTAGTGAAGCAACTTCAATGACATGGAAACATTTGCTTATCTTGGACCAATGTTCAGCTTGCTCCAATCAATTAAATTGTAATAACATTCCTGGGCATGTGGAGGCAATGCTCTGAAGAACATGATCTTTAAACCCAAGAAACTGTTTTTACTTGTTAATTCTTGAGAGTTTAGGGCACTATCCTGGGACTTAAAGAATATGATCCCTACTTATAAATCTTCTATTTAACTGGGCATTCATAGTATATAACTGACACATAAAGATGTTCAGATAATTCCTACCTAACTCGCAGTCTAATCTCTCCCTTAATTATTTATTTTTCTTCCATCTATACTGAGGAATGAGAGTACAATAGGTGTGTATATATTTAAAATTTATGATGGTATCCTTTTCTTATTCTTGATACCTGAATTTGAAGGACAAAAAGGTAGAGTGTGAAAAACCACTTGCTCAACAAATGGAGATATAGTGATATAAAAATTATGGAAAAAAGATATTGAATCTTAATGCAAATAAGAAAATAACCTAAATTAAGACCTTTCCTGCAAACATATGTGTTAAGCATAGGAAGGTGACAGACAGAATACCTAAGGGCCAACAGCTTAAAATTATGGTGGGTGCAAGTTCTGGTATACACACCGGCAACAAGTGTGTGCTTTGTGAGGACGTAAAGGGCTGGCTCATTGTGAAGAAATTAAGATTCTCAGAAATATGAACTAGGGAGATTGCTCAGTGGGTAAAGGGCTCACTGCACAAGCATAAGGACCTGAGTTTAGATTCCTAGAACCTATGAAAAAATCCAAGTATGGCAGCACCTTTCTCTAACCCCAGTGCTGGGAAGGCAGAGACAGGAGGAAGTGTCGAACTTACTAGTAAGCTAGTCTAATGGAAACAGTGAGGTCTGGGTTCAATGAGAAACCATGCTTCACAAAATAAGGTGGATAAAAATAGAGAAAGACTCACAACATTGACCTCTGCCCTCTGTAGGAACACATACCTGTGTGTGCCCTCCCACACACACTATACACATACACAGAGAGAGTGAGAAAAAAATCTTCTGAAATATTATGACAAATACAAAAACTTTTTGTTTCCTATGGAAGTCCCTTTCCTATGAAAGAATATAACCTCTTCCCCCTCTATTATGTACCTTTTTAGTGAAGAAAAAATGGGAAAAAGGAATGTTATGCCCTGGAACCAAAAGGGAAAGAATTGTGGACAAGATTGGCCATAGTGTGAAAGCAAGAGACAGAGTTTGTGGCAAAATTGGGGAATGACAATCAGGAAAATCAAGTCACTGGTCCCACTATAAAAAAAATTAAAAAATTAAAGTCAACTTCTGCAGGTTAGGAGGCTTTTACTTAATAGCGCTTTGGGCAAAGCCTAGTCAAAACAAAAGCTGCCGTGGCTACTGAATTGAGGTCAACACGGAAATGAGAAGTAGGGAAACACTTTGTTCTTTTCTTGACATGCTACTTAACAAGTGTCACACTAGACCTGGTGATGCAGGCCTGTAGTCCCATCTATTCGGGAAGCTAAGATGGCAAGATTGTGAATTCAAGGCCAATCTGGGCTACAGACCGAGTTCAAGGTCAGAATGAGTAACTAAATAAGACCTTGTCTCAAAAAATAATAATAAATTAAGGAGTTCAGCTACAGTTTAATGATTTAGCCCTTACCCAGCTCATATGAGGCCCTAGGTCAAATCCTCAGCACAGGAAAAAAGTTGTCATTATGGCCTCAAAAGCAGTATTACTTGGGGGCTGGAACAATGGCTCAGTGGTTAAGAGGACTGGCTGCTCTTGCAGAGGACCCAGGTTCAGTTCCCAGCACCCATACAGTGGCTAACAGCTGTCTACAATTCCAATTCCAGGGGATCTGACCCCCTCTTCTGAGCCCAGCAGGCACTGCACAACACAGATGCACTTACATACATTCAAGCAAAGCACTCAAAACATAAAATAAAAATAATTTTAAAAATCATATTCTTTCCTCAAAGCCTAGTTAATGGTTCACAGCTTATAAAGCATCATGAGATCTTTGTCAACTCTAAGAGAGAGACTTTCATTTTGTACTCAATCTGAAAGGTTTTAGACTCTGTTGAGAGCTCAGTTCTGAAATAATTTAGATGGAAGAAATTATGGTTCTGCCTTATTGAACTCCTTCATAGGGCAACAGTCAAGTCCATTAGTGTGAGAAACCAGTCAACGATGAGCTGTCAGAACAGATTGCATCTACCCTATTCCACATCATGATATTCATTATTAAACAATAACTCCACAGTCCAGGAAAGGAGTTGAGTCTCTAGGTGATTAAGATAAACAAATTCATGGCTAGGGACATATATTCTAGCAAAGAACAGATAGCTAAAAATACATTAAAGTAAGTGCCATAAATACAGTGGTAAATGACATAAAAAACTTATGAAGGAGGTTCTACACAGTCTCAGACAAAGCAGACCTTATTTCTACCATGGGGAGGAGCAGAGAAAAGACAAAGGAAAGCTTAACCCAGAAGAAGTTGTGTTTAAGCTGTAACTCTAAAAGGCAGGAATACTCTGTGTGAACAGGATTCATTCTCTTTTATTATTTTACTTACTACAGTGATTGTAGTTCTGGGCATTTCCTGAACTCTGCTATACACACCTACTTAGAGCATTCAGTTCACCACCACTTAGTCTGTTCCCACCTGCTGACTGTGAACTGCCAGTTTCTCTGGCTCTCACACTCAAGACTCTCCTGCCCATTTGATACTTAAAATCACATGTTGCAACAGTAACCTTTTAGTACATTAGTGTGATGCATGATAAACAAAATTCCCATTCAACATTCCCCTTTAATAGAGACATCAGTCAAATTTTCTATAACTGAAAATAAGCTGGTAAAGTGCTCAAATTTAAAGAAGTAAAAGCAACTGCTCCTTCAACAAAGTGAGAGAAGAGGAAAATCCTTGTTTCATTCTAGACATAAAAGCATGTAACAACTGAATAAGGATAAAAGCACCCTTTTACTATTTGGGAAACCCAAGTCAAGAATAACGGTGTAAGTATAGCTTTGGCATAAGAATAGGTACATAGACCAATGTACCAGAAGAGAAAGCTCATAAATAAACCTATATATTCATACCCAACTGATTCTTGACAAAGGCAACAAAATATACATTGGAGAAAAGAGAGCCTCTTCAATAGATGATGCTGGAAAATTGGTATACACATGCACAAGACTGAATTGATGCCATCTGTTAACAAAAACTCAAATTAATTAGACTTAAATGCAAGATTTGAAACTTAGAAACTATGAGAAGAAATATATGAACATTGATGTAGTCAAAGATTTTGACATTCAAGACAGATCCAGGACATGTTATTCTTTTCAGATAAGATCCCAAAACATGGGAAAAAGAAGCAAAATTAGATAAATAAGATTACATCAAACTAAAAGTTTTCTGATCATCTGAGGAAACAATCAACTGATTGAAGAAGTAGCCTGTAAAATAAGAGAAAATATTTATCAACTATTCACCTAACAAAAGATTAATGCCCAGAATATATTAGAAAAAAAAAAAAACACCATGTAAACCCATTTAAAAAAATATTTTATTTAGTATTTTTATTTTATGTGTCAGAGTGTATTGCCTGCATGTATGCAAGTGCACCCATGTTGTGCAATGCTCATGGAGGTCAGAAGAAGGCATTGGATCCCCTGGAACTGGAGTTACAGGCGGTTGTTAGGCACCATGTGGGTACTGGGAACCAAACCTGGGTCCTCTGCAAGAGCAGCCAGTGCTCTTACCCACTGAGCCATCTGTCCAGCCTGTAAACCCATTTTTTTAAGGAAGAAAGGGTTGATTTTGGCTTATGGTTCCAGATGAAGAGTTCATAAAGGCAGGGAAGGAATGCTGGCTTGAACAGAAATCTAAAAGGTCACATTGTCCACCCAATTTTTAAAAGAGCATATAGTGGCTGGTCATGTTTTTCAGTGGTAGAGCACATACTCAAAATATGCAAGGCCCTGGGTTCAACACCAAAAAAAGGGAAGAGGGTCACCCAAATAGACACTTATTGAAGAACAAATGCAAATAGAGAATAAATATCTGAAAATGTTCAATATCTAAGCCATCAGGGAAATGCAAATCAAATTCACAGTAAGACAGCAAGACAACAACACAGACTTGTAATCCCAGCACTTGGGAATCTGAGGAAAAAAGATCCAGAGATCAAGACCAGCCTGCACTACATTGTGAGCACTGTGTCAAAAAGGGGGAGAGGGAGATCGAAGCCAGCCTAATCTACATAATGAGTTACAGGCCAGCTGCGGCTACAGGGAGACCCTGTCTCAAAAAGTAATAATAAAATATTACACTACAGTGTGGACTGGGTGAGAAGGCTCAGCAAGTAAGGGCCCTTGCCACTGAGTCTGATCATCTGAGTTCATTTCCAGAGACCCATATGGTGGAAGGAGAGAATTGACTCCCTCACGTTGCCCCTTTGAACTCCACATGCCCACCATGGCACACGAGCTCATACGAACACAAACACACACACATACAAGTAAGTAAATGTAACTTTTTAAATGTACAATATCATATTACCCCAGGTTAGAATGAATGTCTATTATTATAAACAAACCTTGACAAAGATGTGGAGGAAAGGAATTTCCATACACTGTTGATAGGACTGCAAATTAGTATAGAACATTATAGTGTTTCCTCAAAAAAGTAAATATATCTACCATATAATTTAACTATATACTTCTGAGTATATATACAAAGAAAATGAAATCAGTATATACCAAAGAGATATTTATCTGCCCATGGTTTTTTTTTTTTGAGGCACTAATCTCAGTAATACAATATGAGATCAAATTAGCTGCCCATCAATAGATTAACAATTTAAGAAAATGTGACATATATTCATAGTGGAATATTATTCAGCTATAAAGGGGAATGGAATTCTGCCATTTGAAGCAACATGAATGGAAATTAAATGCATAATATTATGTTAAGTAAAATAAACCAGGCAGAAAAAGACAAATGCTACATATTCTCTCTCATACGTGGCTCCATAAACAGTCGATCTCATAAATATTTAAAAGTAGTCACCAGCCAGGTGTGGTGGCGTACACCTTTAATCCCAGCACTTGGGAGGCAGAGGAAGGCAGATCTTTGTGAGTTCGAAGCCAGCCAGGTCTACATACTGAGTTCCAGGACAGCTGGGGCTACAGGTAGACCCTGTCTCAAAAAGACAGAAAAAAAAGTAGTCACCAGGAGCTGGCCAGTAGTAAGGAAATAGAGGGAGGGCAAAAGGTTGGAAAATAGGTAAGAAGTTTCATCTAGACAGGAAAAATAAGTTCTGGTGTGCTATTGCATAGGAGGATAAATGTACACAATAATAAACTTCTGCGTATTTCAATAAAGCTAGAAGAGAGGATTGTGAATGTTCTCACCAAAGACAAATGAAGATTGTTGAAAGAGATTAACCTGGTTCAAACATTGCTAGAGGGCTGTAGAGACAACTCAGCAGTTAAGAATTCTTACTACTCTTTCAGAGGACCAAGTTTAATTCCCAGTACCCATGTCATATGGTTCACAATTGTTTGTAACTTAAGCTCCAGGGGATCTGACACATCTGCCCTCCTAGGGCACCCACATGCAGACACACAGATACATACTTAAAAATAAACCTTTTTAAAAAGTACTGGAAGTTAAGAAGAAAAAAAGAAGGAACTTAAAAGAAGGTTGGATTTGATCAGTTCACATTGCCCACATGTATGGATTTATCAGTTATCATCCCAAGCCCCATGAATATGTGCACTTAACACATTTCAATAAAATATGAATGAAATCTGAAGAGACAAGGAATTCATATGGGGAAATGAAAGTCATTCAATTTAGGCTTTATTCATAAAAATTACATTGTGTGCAAGTTTCTTGTGTATATCCACATAAATTTTAGGGGACAGTGAATTTATCAATTTCTATTTTAAGAAGAGAGTTGGAAATATGAAAGGACTGTATAGAATCTGTAGATCAACTTGTGAGATATTGTTATATTAACTATTAAATATTTATCTCCTTGTACATGTGATGTATATCAATTTCTTTAGTCCCTTTTTTTAGAATTTTTAAAATCAGTGTAAGACCTTGCTCTTCATTTATTAAATTTATTTTTTATTGTTTCTTTTTATTCCATTGTTAATGAAATTCTTTTTTATTTCATTTTCATTGTTAATGTCTTCCATCTGTGTATAAGTTCAGTTTCATTTTGTATGCCTACCTTACATCTTGTGAAGTTGAAAGCTTTGCTTACTAATTCTAGTGGTATGTTAGTGAATCTTATATTTTCATACTTAAGGCTATATCATCTGAACTGAAGACACTTTTCATTTAAAAGGAAATAGAGTAGCAGCTTAGCCATGTGTTAAATATATGTGATACATACTTAAGCGAGGATTACTTTACCCTATAAAAGGTCTGGTGTATTTATTTATCCATCTATCTGCTTACTTATTTTAATTTGTTTAGTCACTACTTATACTCTACTTGGCCCTGAAAGAATTTGATAGAATTTAGAGTTTAAAAAAAAAATGGGTATGGGTAAAAAGAATAAAAAACATAAAGTTATAACATGTATCAAAACTCTAATTGAAAGCTTGTTGCCATGGCACACACCTGTAATCAAGCATTCACCAAGTGAAAGAAGATCTGCAAGTTCATGGCCAGCCTTGGCTACATAGTGAGACCCTGCCTGAACATTCTCTCCCCTACCCTGACAAAAACATACTGTAATAGAGTTAGGAGAAGATCATTTAAATGATAATGACAACTAAACATTCTTTTTACTTCTGAACATACTGAGGACCAAGACCAAGAAAGTCAAATCAAACCAAAAGAAGAAAAATACATAGCTCTCACTGTCTTGCTAGCTCTGATTCTTTCTATTGAAATAAATTATTTCTTTGTACTAAATTCAAGATAGCATTCCTCATCATGGTTCTTAGTTAAAATTCAATGAGCATAGCAGTCATTCCAACAAATCATTCTCTGAAAGATAGAGAATTGCTGTGGCGTCCTGGTACCAGTACCTTTCCTCTGAGCCTGGTCCCTCCCTCACCTCCCATTGCTTCCTGGGCTGCACAGCCTCCAGCGTCCTGGTGACAGCACCCTTCCTGGGTAAGTCCAGCACATCCACCACGCCTTGACTCCTCCAGCCTCATTCACCCTCCAAGCTTCCCTCCTAGCCTGAGTACTGGCCTATTTCTTGTCTTGGAACCACAGACTTCTGGACTGACCTCTAGGCCCAGAATCCCCACAGCTTCCAGATCCTTTATATCCAGACCAATTCAGTTCCTCCAAGTAGACCCCAGGATTCCCCAGGGCTTCTTCATTCCCCTACCTCCCTTTGCATCCCTGGGTGGCACAGCTACCAGCTTCCTGAGACCAGCATCTTTCCTGGGCCCTGCTTCCCAGGCCAGCCCAGCCCCCAAATTCCTGAAGGCAGCATCTGTCCTGGAGGGATCCAGACATTAGTAGAAAGCCTGATACCATCTGAGCCTCATCTCACCTGGGCCTCTGTGGGAACTCCTGAAGACAAAAGCAATTAGGACACTCCAATATAAAATCAAAAGAGAGAACATGAAGCCTAGACCAACTAGCTTTTCATACCCCAAAAGTAAACCACATAGGCAAATAAAGTTTACAAAAAGCAGCAGACATAAACTCAACAAAGGAGAGGCTTGAGTTGCACACAAGAATCAGAAACTGCAAAAGAAACACACATGTCAAAGTCACACAGAAAAAGTAAAATGAAAAACCAAATTAATATATCCCCATCAAGTACCAATAGCCCTTTAGAGGAGTACAATGAGAACCCCCAAGAGATAACACAAGAAAAGGAACTCAAAATAACAGTTATAAACATGATAAAAGAATTCAGTGAATTTAAAGAACACACAAAGAAATCAAAGAACTGAAGGAAGATAAGGATAAAACTTCTAAATGAATTCAGAAAAGAGTTAGATATACTGAAGAATAGTCAGGCTGAAATGAAGAAAGAAGTGAAATACTCAGTAAGTCAATGAAATGACAGGAAAAAGCCTCAACAAAAGGATGAATGAAATGGAAAACAGAGTATCAAGACTGGAAGATAAAGTGGACAAACTAGGCCACTCAAGCAAAGATTACAAAAAATTTAAGAAATCACAAAAATGGAATATGTAGGAATTGTGGGATACCATACAAAGACCAAACTTATGAATCATAGGCATGCAGGAAGGAAAAGAATCCCAAGATGATGGCATGGACCAGATCTTCAACAGAATCGTGGAAGAAATTTTCCCAAAATTAAAGAAAGACATGCCCATACAAATACAAGAAGCATATATAACACCAAACAGACAGGACCAGAAAAGAAACTCTCCACAGCACATCATAGTAAAAACACTAAACGTACAAAACAGACAATACTGAAAGCTGCAAAACAGAAACAACAAGTAACATATAAAGGAAAACCCATCAAAATTACAGCTGACTTTTCAGGGCAAACTATAAAAGACAGAAAAGCCTAGAACAAAGTATTTCCAGGTTTAAATGAACACAGATGCCAACCCAGATTACTATACCCAGCCAAAATGTCTATCATAGTTGAAGGGGGAAGAAAAATTGCCCATGACATAAATAGCCTAAAAGAATGCATGTCAAGAAAACCAGCCCTTCAGAGAGAACTTGAAGCAATACAAATAGCTGAAAAAAGGAAAAACTATACACAAGAGGTTATGGAAAGAAATTCAGTGAAGGTAAAATTGTGGAAATGCACAGCTATATCAAGAATGTGAACAGAAATAAAAATGACAAGATCCAATACACATCTTTCATTAATAACTTTAAATATCAATGGACTGAACTCCCCAGTCAAAAGGCACAGACTAGTAGAATGGATTAAG
>NW_008330298.1:2520938-2525708 GCF_000622305.1 Nannospalax galili
ACTCATCTCACTTTCAAGGACAGACACTATCTCAAAGTGAAAGGATGGAAAAAAATATACCAAGCAAATGGTAGTAAGAAAAAAGAAGGCATAGCAATTCTAATATCTGACAAAATAGACTTTAAACTAAAACTCATCATAAGAGACAGGGCCACTTCATGCTAATCAAAGGAACAATAAACCAAGAAGGTATTAGAATCATTAACATATATTCACCAAACTCTGGTGCACCCAACTTCATAAAAACAGTACTACAGGACATTAAGACCCAGATTAATCCCAACTCATTAATAGTAGGGGACTTCAATAACCACTGTCTTCATTAGATAGATCAACACAGCAGAGAATTAACAGAGAGACATCTGAATTAAACAAATACCATATATCAAATGGACCTACAGACATCTACTGAATATTCCACCAAAGCACAAAAGAATATACTTTCTATTCAGCACCCCATGGAACTTTCTCCAAAATCTACCATATACTGTGGCAAAAAAACAAACCTCAACAAATACAAAAAGTTTGAAATAATTCCATGCATTCTATCACACCATAATGCAATAAAGCTTAAAATCAACACCAGAAGAAACCATAGTAACCACATGAATACATGGAGATTAAACAACACACTACTGAATGATGAATGGCTCCAAGGAGAAATTAAGAAAGAAATAAAAGTATTCCTGGAATTAAATGAAAAGGACAGTACAACACAACAAAACCTCTGGAACATGTTGAAAGCAGTCCTTAGAGGAAAGTTTATAGCTCTAAGTGCCTACATTAAAAAAGCAGAAAGAACACAAATAAATGACTTAACATTGCAACTCAAGACACTTGAAAAGCAACAACAAATGAAACCCAAACTGAGCAGAAAAGAAGAAATGACAAAAATAAGAGCAGAAATTAATGAAATAGAAACAAAAAAAAAACAATACTAAGAATCAATGAATCCAAGAGCTGGTTCTTTGAAAAGATAAACAAATTGAAAGACCGCTAGCCCAGTTAACCAAAAGAAAGAAAGGGCACCTCCAAATCAACAAAGATACACAAGATTGATAGACCTCTATCCCAGTTAGCCAAAAGACAGAAAGAACACCTCCAAGTCAACAAAATCAGAGATGAAAGGGGAAATATCACAACAGACAACAAAAATATCCAGAACATCATAAGGGAATGCTTTAAAAACCTATGTGCTACTAAATTTGAAAACCTAAAAGAAATGGCAGGTACCTAAAAGCACGGGAACCACCAACACGAAACCAAGAAGAGATTAACATCTTAAAGATACCCATAACACGTAAGGAAATTGAAACAATAATATAAAACCACCCAACTAAAAAATGCCCACCAAATGGATTTACAGCAGAATTCTATCAGACATTTAAAGAACATCTACATCCAATGCTACTTAATTTATTCAAAATGATAGAAATGGAGGGAGAAATTCCAAATGCCTTCTATGAAGCCAGCATCACTCTAATACCAAAGCCAGGTAAAGATACAACCAAAAAAGAAAACGATAGACCCATATCCTTAATGAAAATAGATGCAAAAATTCTCAACAAGATAGATGCAAACCACATTCAGACACACATCAAAAAGATCATCCACCATGATCAAGTCAGCTTCATCCCAGAGATGCAGGGATGGTTCAATATATGTAATTCAATAAACTTCATAAACCATATAAATGGGCTCAAAGACAAGAACCACATGGTCATCTCAATTGTGGTTCAATATAAATCATATAAATGGGCTCAAAGACAAGAACCACATGGTCATCTCAATAGATGCAGAGAAGGACTTTGACAAAATTCAACATGCATTTATGTTCAAAGTCCTAGAGAGAATTGGACTGGAGGGAACATGCCTCAACATAATTAAAGCCATATATAACAAACCCACAGCCAACATCATTCTAAATGGAGAAAAACTGGAAGCATTCTCATTGAAATCAGGAACCAGACAAGGCAGTCCACTATCTCCACTCCCCTTTAACATAGTGCTTGAAACTCTTGCAAGTACAATAAGACAAGAGAAGGAAATTAAAGAGAAATAATTGGAAAAGAAGAGCTCAAATTATCCCTTTATGCACATGATATGATATTACATCTAAGAGACACCAAAAGTTCCACCAGAAAAGTCCTAGAAATTATTAACACATTCAGTAAAGTGGCAGGGTACAAAATTAATCTACAAAAGTCTGCAGCCTTTCTATATACCAATAACAAGCAATCAGAGAAAGAACACACGGAAACACTCCCCCTCACAATAGTTGCGAAATATATAATAAAATATTTCAGAATAAACCTGACCAAAGACATTAAAGATCTCTACAGTGAAAATTTTAATCTTTTAAGAAAGAGATTGAGGAGGACATCAGAAGATGGAAGGACCGCCCATGTTCATGGGTTGGAAGAAGTTATGTTATAAAATGACCATCTTACCAAAAACCATTTCTAGATTCAATGCAATGCCAATCAAAATCCCCATGACATTTTTCACAGAATTGGAAAAAAAAATCCTAAGATTCATATGGAAGCACAAAAGACCTCTGATAGCCAAAGCAACCCTGAGCACTAAGAGCAATGCTGGGGGGATTACCATACCAGATATTAAACTGTATTACAGAGCTATAGTCATAAAAACAACATGGCACTGGCACAAAAATGGACCTGTAGATCAATGGAACAAAATTGAAGACCCAAATATGACTACAGGCAATTTCAGCCACCTGATATTTGGCAAAGGGGCCAAGAATATTCACTGGAAGAAAGAAAACATGTTCAGAAAATGCTGCTGGCAAAACTGGATCTCCACCTGTAGAAGAATGAAACTAAACCCCTATCTTTCACCCTGCACAAAAGCGAACTCCAAAAGGATCAAAGACCTCAATGTGAAGCCTGATAATCTGAAGCCGTTAGAAGAAAACATTGGCAATAACCTATGAGATATAGGTGTAGGAATGGATTTTCTAAATAAGACATCAATTGTCCAGGAAAGAAGGTCAAGAATCAACAAATGGGACCTCATTAAACTAGAAAACTTCTGTACATCAAAAGAAGCAACCAAAGAGGTGAAGAGAAAACCCACAGAATGGGAGAAAATCTTTACTAGTGACACATCTGACAGAGGTTTAACATCAAGATTATGTAACGAAATCAAAAAGCAAAAACACAAGAAAGAAAGTAACCTAGTTAAAAGATGGCCTAAGGAGCTGAACAGAGAGTTCTCAAAAGAAGAAATATAGATGGCTAAGAAGCATCTTAAGATGTTCAACATCTCTAGTAATTAGGGAAATGCAAATTAAAACCACCTTAAGATTTCATCTTACCCCACTCAGACTGGCTAAGTTCAAAAGAATAAATGATACCAAATGTTGGAGAGGTTGTGGGGAAAGGGGAATGCTCATCTATTGCTGGTGGGACTGAAAACTTGTTCAACCCCTATGGAAAGCAGTATGGAGAACTCTTAAAAGGTACAAATGAACCTACCATTTGACCCAGTTGTAACACTCCTTGGCATATACCCAAAGAACTCATCCTATTGCAGAGACACTTGTACATCCATGTTTGTTGCTGCTCTTTTCACAACAGCTAAGAGATGGAAGCACCCTAAGTGTCCCTCAACTGACAAGTGGATAATGAAAATGTTCATTTATACGATGGAGTTTTACTCAGCAAAGAAAGATGAAATTTGCAGGTTAATGTATGGAAATAGAAGCTGTTATACTAAGTGAAGTCAAACAGACTCAGAAAAAAAAAAGGATGTATGTTCTCCCTCATATGCACCAAATCCTGATAAGTGATTGTCTCCCAAACTGCCTCTTTCCTCCAAGGGGAGGGGCCTGCTGCCGAGAATTGACTGGGGAGGGGCTTTCTGGCCATCTTGGGCCAGAAGCCACAAGGTGCCAGCAACGTAGAGTGGAAGGTATGGAGAGAAAATGGCCCTGGCGTCTCACCAGAGACGCATTTACTGACCTGGGGCAAGACTGCAGGACCAAGATGCATGGGCGAAAGTTAGTGGAGACTGTGGGTGGGTGCAGAAGCATTTGGAACTGCCGGCTGAGCCTCACGGAGCTGGGTGCCCAGTGTGTGTTTCTTTGTAAGTCCCCCCTTTTAACCCCTCCCTACCAAAGGGCATAAACCATAAAAAAATCATATAAAATATGTTATATGGCTGTTTCCTACTGGCAGGCCTCTCTCTGGGGTAAGTCCATTACACCCTACATGCATTGACTCCCCCAGCCTCATTCACCCTCCCATCTCCCCTGCCATTCTCTCCTCCAAGTTTGGGCCCTGCCCCATTCCTTGTCTTGGGGCCCCAGACACCTCGGGAATCAATACTGCATCCTGATCCTTTTCATCCAGACCAAGGTAGTGCCTTCTCTGGGCCCCAGGAGCGCTGCTTCTGGGCCTGGCCCCACCCTCAACTCCCTCTGCTTCCCTGGGCCTGCACCACCCCCCAGCCTCTTTCTGGGACACGGGGGCTGACCTTTCCTCTTCCTGATCCTTTGCATCCAGACCAACTCAGCTCCTCACTGCAGTCCCCAGGAGGCCTTGGGGCCTCTTCCCACCCCATTTGCTTTTGCATCTCTGGGTGGCAAGCCACCAGCTGCCCTAGACCAGGATCTTTCCTGGGCCAGGCTTCCAGGCCAGTCCAACCCCCAAATTCCTGAGGCCAAAATCATTCCTGGAGGGATCAAGACCTTAGGAGAAAGCCTGAAAACATCTGACCCTCACCTGAATTGGGCCTCTGTGGGAACTC
>NW_008330298.1:2525733-2526678 GCF_000622305.1 Nannospalax galili
TTATTTTGATATATCACAGTGAAAGATTTATCGTCCTCTTTTTTTTTTTTTTTTTTTTTTTTTTTTTAAAAAAAAAAAAAAAAAAAAAAAAATTAAAAAAAAAAAAAAAAAAAAAAAAAAAAAAACATGAAAAAGCAAAATAACATATCCCCACCAAATACCAATAGTCCTCTAGAGGAGTACAATGAGAACCCCCTAGAGATAATGCAGAACATGGAACTAAAAAGAACAATTATAAACATGATAAAAGAATTCAATGAATTTAAAGAATGCACAAAAAAAGAGATCAAAGAACTGAAGGAAGATAGGGATAAACTTCTGAATGAATTCAGAAAAGAGTTAGAAATACTGAAGAATACTCAGGCTGAAATGAAGAAGGAAGTGAAACACTCAGTAAGCCAATGAGAAACGACAGGAGAAAGACTCAATAGGATGAACAAAATGGAAAACAGAGTATCAAGACTGAAAGATAAAGTGAACGAACTACACCACACAAGCAAAGGTTATGAAAAATTTAAGAAATCTCAAAAATGGAATATGCAGGAATTGTGGGACACCATAAAAAGACCAAACTTACGAATCATAGGCATACAGGAAGGAGAAGAATCCCAAGACAAAATAGACTTTAAACTAAAACTAATCAGAAGAGACACAGAGCAAACTCCTAGAAATTATTAACAAATTCAATAAAGTGGCACGTTACAAAATTAACCTGCAAAAGTCTATAGCCTTTCTATATACCAATGACAAGCAGTCAGAGAAAGAGCATAGGGAAACCCTCCCATTCACAATAGCCACAAAAAAAATAAAATACCTTTGAATTAACCTGACCAAAGACATTAAAGAGCTCTACAAGGAAAATTTTAACTCTTTAAAGAAAGAAATTGAGGAAGACATCAGAAGATGGAAGGACCTCCCATGCTCATGGATTGGAAGAATTAATAT
>NW_008330298.1:2527648-2529648 GCF_000622305.1 Nannospalax galili
AGAGTCAGCATATAGATATCCTGATAACTGTTGTCAAATGGGGACAACAGCCTGCCACAGAATTTAGCATTATCATCCATTTGATACTGGCTTTGAAGGAATGAAAAATGCAAGAGTGAATGGGTCCTGCAGGATTCCCATAATGTTCCAGAAACCAGAGAATGTTCAACAAAAACAATTTTCCTACAATGAGGCCTCAAGAGGTCCATGTATGAAACTGAGAAAGTGAAGCCTAAGTTACAATGGGGAGCCCAAGATGTTAAGGCACCAGGAAAATGGGATATTTACCAAGAGAAGCTAAAGGGACAGTTTAAAGGGGGCATAAGACAGAGGCTATGTGTATTGCTGGAGAGAGAACTGAAAAAGGAGAGCTGCCTAAAGCCATTGTCATGAACCCCCTAATGCCTGACATGGAGCTTTAAAATTTGATATTTGGTCTCCATGGTTTTGATCTTGCTTTTTGCCTGAATTTCTCTTGGTATGCCTCCATTTCTGCTTTGAAATAAGAATATTTACTCTGTGCTGTTATATATTAGTAGTATGAAACTTGTTTATGGATTTCATAGGGGCTCACAGATAAGCAATTCCCTTGATTGTCAGAAGAGACTTTGGACTTTGAATTTCTGTAGTGTTGGAACTACTGACAACCATATGTGTAGAGACAAGACTAAATGCATTTTGCCTTCAGTTGAAAATGTGACTTTAGGTGCCAAGATGAAATGTTATTATTGAAAGTGATGTGTTGAGATATCAAACTGACAAGAGGTAGAGGTGACAGTTAATCATCATTGTCAACTTGATAAGATGCAGATTCCCATGGAAACATACCACAGTGTGTCCACAACAGTGTTTCCAGAAGGTTTAACATGGGAAAGAAGGTCCAGCCAAAATGTTCATGATACTATTCTTAAACTGCAGAAAGGCAGTGGGAAAAAGTCCTGGTAAGAACAAACTTCATAAGATGAAAGTGCCGAGTCAGGGGCTTTGGCCATCTTCAGATTTTGCTTGGGTCTTTGCATAGCAGAAAGGTCCTCTGCAATACTCTGTTTCTGTCTGTCTTCATGAAGGTGTGTAGTAACATACTTAAGAATAGCAATATATGGGTTAGGTAAGAGTTCCCAAATATTTTTTGATATTTTTGGCCTCTTCAAAAGGAAGAGTACTGAGAGTAACAAAAAGCCACATTTTCAAACGACCTCAAGAGTAAAAACAAATCAGTTTATCTGGTCCAATGGTATGTCCTTAAACACCCCAAAAGGAAGTACAACCAAAGATTAAAGGGACCAATATAATTTCATAAGAACATACATATATGTAACTAAAAGTTACTCGACAAATAGCAAAGCCAGACAGGCGACACCTTCAGTCGAGATATTGGCCAGGATAGATAAAAGCTCTTCCAGAGTAACCCAACATACTATTGGAACAATGAACAGCAGACCCCAACTCTATCCAAAGGAATACTGACAATGGATTGCCGTAGATGAGGAACAGCTGATCCTCCTGGAACAGGGACCTCTGGCTGACTAGATTACCAGAAGGGCAGATGGGGGGGAATGGATGGGGGTGCTGACAGCACAGTGGACAGTGGCAGGAATAGCAGAGGATTGAGGGTCCAGGGGGGGAGACCTGATGAGTTTGTATACATGCTCAGATGCCGAGGAGCTCAGAAGGTGGGCGACTACGACCAGCAATAGTCATGTATATAGAGATTAGAAATGCATGTGAAAACGTCTCAATGTCAATTAGCTTGGAATGAATTTTTCTGTATGAAACTGTGTGCATTGACAACGAAGTGGAGATCTTATTTAAACGTTGGAACCTCATTTAATTTTATGTCTTATAGAGTTTATAATGAATAAAAGATTATATAAGCGTAGTAATACATCTGTAAACCTAGAAATGTACAGCCAATTTTGAAAGAGATGTACCCTAGCTCAGAAAAACGTTATTGAAAAGGTTAATGCTGTTGTAATGAAATGCTTCTTTTAATTAAAAAA
>NW_008330298.1:2529917-2530574 GCF_000622305.1 Nannospalax galili
TATTCCACCCAAGCACCAAAGGACATACTTTCTACTCAGCACCCCATGGATCCTTCTCCAAAATCGACCACATACTGGGGTACAAAACAAACCTCAACAGATATAAAAAGATTGAAATAACTCCATGCATTCTATCAGACCACAATGCAATTAAGCTTACAATCAAGACCAGAAGAAGCCCTAATCACCACATGAACACATGGAGATTAAACAACACACTCCTGAATGATGAATGGGTCAAAAGAGAAATTAAGAAAGAAATAAAAGTATTCCTGGAATTAAATGAAAAGAAAAGTACAACACTACTAAACCTCTGGAACACGCTGAAAGCGGTCCTAAGAGGGAAGTTTATAACTATAAGTGCCTACATCAAAAAATCGGAGAGAATACAAATAAATGACTTAACGTTGCAACTTAAGACACTTGAAAAGCAACAGCAAAGGAAACCCAAACCCAGCAGACGAGAAGAAATAACAAAATCAGGGCAGAAATTAATGAAATTGAAACAAAGAAAACAATACAAAGAATCAACAATTCCAAGAGCTGGTTCTTTGAAAAGATAAACAATATTGACAGACAGCTAGCCCAGTTAACCAAAAGAAAGAAAGAGAACCTCCAAATTAACAAAATCAGAGATGAAAGGGGAAACATCACAAC
>NW_008330298.1:2530810-2531004 GCF_000622305.1 Nannospalax galili
ACAGCAGAATTCTATCAGACATTTAAAGAAGATCTACATCCAATACTACTTAATTTATTCAAAAAAATAGAAATGGAGGGAGAACATCCAAACTCCTTCTATGAAGCCAGCATCAGTCTAATACCAAAATCAGGTGAAAATAAAACCAAAAAACAAAACTATAGACCCATATCCTTAATGAACATAGATGCAAA
>NW_008330298.1:2531312-2532194 GCF_000622305.1 Nannospalax galili
CTCACAGCCAACATCATTCTAAATGGAGAAAAACTGGAAGCATTCCCATTGAAATCAGGAACCAGACAAGACTGTCCACTATCCCCACTTCTCTTTAACATAGTACTTGAAACTCTTGCATGAGAAATAAGACAAGAGAAGGAAATTAAAGGAGTAATAATTGGAAAAGAAGAGCTCAAATTATCCCTTTTGCCAATGATAAGATATTATATCTACAGGACACCAAAAATTCCACCCAAAGATTCCTAGAAATTATTAACACATTCAGTAAAGTGAAAGGTTACAAAATTAACCTACAAAAGTCTATAGCCTTTCTATATACCAATAATAAGCAATCAGAGAAAGAGCACATGGAAAAACTCCCATTCACAATAGCTGCCAAAAAAATGAAATATCTCGGAGTAAACCTGACCAGAGACATTAAAGAGCTCTACAATGATAATTTTAAATCTTTAAAGAAAGAAATTGAGGAAGACATCAGAAGATGGAAGGGCCTCCCATGCTCATAGATTGGAAGAATCTTATGAAAATGACCATCCTACCAAAAGTCTTATATAGATTCATTGCAATGCCAATCAAAATCCCCATGACATTTTTCACAGAATTGGCAAAAACCATCCTAAGTTTCATATGGAAGCACAAAAGACCTCAGATAGCCAAAACAACCCTGAGCACTAAGAGCAATGCCGGGGGGATTACTATACCAGATTTCAAGATGTATTACAGAGCTATAGTCATAAAAACAACATGGTACTGACACAAAAATAGACCCATAGACCAATGGAACAAAATTGAAGACCCAAATGTGAGCAAATGCAATTTCAGCTACCCAATATTTGACAAAGGGGCCAAGAACATTAACTGGAGGAAAGACACCATGTT
>NW_008330298.1:2532550-2533727 GCF_000622305.1 Nannospalax galili
CAACAAGAAGTAAAGATAGCTATGAAACATCTTAAAAGATGTTCAACTTCACTAATAATTAGGGAAATGCAAATTAAAACCACTTTAAGATTTCACCTTACCCCAGTCACACTGGCTAAGATCAAGAAAACAAATGATACCAAATGTTGGAGAGGATGTGGGGAAAGGGGAACACGCATCCACTGCTGGTGGGGCTGCAAACTGGTTCAACCCCTATGGAAAGCAGTGTGGAGAACTCTTAAAAAACTACAAATGAACCTACCATTTGACCCAGTTATACCACTTTTTGGCATATACCCAAAGAACTCATCCTATTGCAGAGACACATGTCCATCCATGTTTGTTACTGCTCTTTTCACAATAGCTAAGAGATGGAAGCAACCTAAGAGTCCCTCAATTGACGAGTGGATAATGAAAATGTGTTTCATTTATATGACGGAGTTTCACTCAGCAGTAAAGAAAGATGAACTCATGAAATTTTCAGGTAAATAGATGGAATTAGAAACTGTTATACTAAGTGAAGTAACACAATCTCAGAAAAAAAAATCGACATATGTTCTCACTCATATGTGGATCCTAGAACCAGACTCTGATAAATTATGCAACCAGACATAACTAAAGGAACCAAGATAATGAAACGGAAACAGTGAGGTAAAGGAAAAGAAATAACCTGAAAGAAAAGAACAATAGGAATCGGGCCTTTATAAGGTAGATATGGAAAAAAATGGGTTAATTTAAGGGAGGGGAGAGGGAAGAGTATACAAGGAACCTAGGGAATAAAGGGAAAGAAGGAGCTCAAGAGAAGTAGGACCATAGGAAAAGGGTATTATTAAGGGAGAAAGGGGGAAAATGGGGGCACCTTAAGTGGGAAAACCATGATGGAGGGGCGAGACAATGCGAGAGATAAACAACGCCTAGCTGGTTTAGAAAACCAGAGCGAACAATATTACTCCTACAACCTACTGACAAATTATGCATAGCAGATCAAGAAATATATGTCTAGGTAATTTTTATCTGAGAACAACTGATCTTTCCCCAAGATTTATCTACATGACACACAGTAATTAAAAATACCAGACTGGTAGAACTAACCCTCTTGGGTTTTTAACAGACATACTTTGAGATCTATAATAATTTGGTCAGAGGGACGTAAAGGACACTTTTTACTCCTTTCCCT
>NW_008330298.1:2533894-2536078 GCF_000622305.1 Nannospalax galili
AGAGATGCATCTTAGCTCTGGAAATTGTTATTGAATATGTCAATGCTGTTGTAATGAAATGCTTCTTCTAATGATATGGTTATTAAATAAATAATTTTAAAAATAAAAATTAAAAACTACCAAAAAATTCTGTAGCACAATATTTATATGATGCCTGTCATATGACATTTACTGAGAAAGACAGAATAGTGATAAGAGAAGCGCTGAGGGAGTCCGAGGACTCAGCATGAAGGATGGGGCTCTATAAGCTGTCAGAGTTATCATTCTAGCTAAGACACAACTCAAGACTCGTATGGCATCTGCCCCGTAGTTCCTAGAGTACTTGATGGCCAAAGACAACTTTTCTGTAATACTCTTCTGTGAATTCTTAATGTCTTGATTTCTCAAGCTATAAATTAGTGGGTTTAAGATGGGAATCACTACCACATAAAACAAAGAAGCAAACTTATCTGTGTTCAGAGAATAACTTGATTTGGGCTGCAGGTACATAAAACTGACTGTCTCATAAAATATCGTGATGGAGGACAGGTCCAATGCACAGGTAGAAAAGGCTTTCTGTCTTCCTTCAGCGGAATTAATCCTCAAGATAGCAAAGAGGATGAAGACATAGGAAATGACCACGATCACCAGAGAGCAAAGGGTGGTGAAGCCAGCGATAACTAACACCATCAGCTCTTTGACATGAGTGTCAGAACAGGCCAGAGCCACTAAGGGCACATCATCACAGTAGAAGTAGTTGACCACATTGGAGCCACAGAAAGACAACTGGAATGTTTCCACTGTCTGTGCAATGCCCATGGAGAATCCATAGATGTATGTGCTGGCGATCATCTGGAGACAGAACTTGTTGGTCATGAGGATGACATAGAACAGAGAGCTCCAGATGGCCATGTACTGATCATATGCCACGACTGACAACAGATAAATTTCACAAACAAGGAATGTAATGAAACGGCACACCTGGGTTGCGCATGCATAGAAGTTTATACTTCTGACCACACGCAGAAAATTTATGATTGTGTTTGAGGTGACCGAGGATGTATAACAGAAATCAACAAAAGCCAGATGGTTGAGGAAAGAGTACATGAGTGTGTGAAGCTGAGGATTGACGTGGATTAACATGATCAATCAAGATTACCAAGGACAGGAGTTAGGTAGATGGCTAGGAATACACCAAAGAGGATGACTCGAAGTTTTGGATCATCTGTGAGCCGGGTGATGATGAACTCAGACACTGCTGAATTGTTCCCTGCAGCCATAGGCTGTGTGTGAATGCTTTCAAGAACACTTGATAAGTATTGGTAATAATGTTTCGTAATAATCAAATAAAAATGAAGAGATAATTCTGATTCAGTGGTGTTATGTTGAACAAATTTCAATAAAGATTTCACATTATGTCAGCTTTCAGAATAAATGATTTGTCCTGATTAAACATTTAAAAAAATATGCTATATGGTCTGTCTCTCAGGAGACCCTAAGAGAACTCCGAAGACAGTGATTATGTATCCAGACACAACTACAGGAACCAGGATAATGAAAAGGAACCAGGGAGGTAAGGGAAAACAAAGAATCTGAAAGAGAAGAACAATAGGAACCAGGTGTTAATAAGGGAGATATGGATAAAAATGGGGTTATTTCAAGGGGATGGAGGAGGGAAGGTCATACAAGGAACCTAGGGGATAAAGGTAAAGAAGGAGCTCAAGAGAGGTGGGAGCATAGGAGAAGGGAATTATTAAGGGAGAAATGGGAAAAATGGGGGCACCTTAAATGGGGAAACCATGGTGGAAGGGCTAGACAATGTGACAGATAAATAATGCCTAGCTAGTTTTTGTTATTTATTTTTTTAATTAAAAGAAGCATTTCATTACAACAGCATTAACCTATTCAATAACATTTTTCTGAGCTAGGGTACATCTCTTTCAAAATTGGCTGTACATTTCTAGGTTTACAAATGAATTATTATGCTTATATAATCTTTTGCTCATTATAAACTCTATAAGACATAAAATTAAATGAGGTTCCAACAGCAGGATGACTCAGCAGTAAAGATACCTGCTACCATGCCTGATGACCTGAGTTCTATCCCCAGGACCCATGTGGTAGAAGAAGAGAATCAGCTCTCACAAGTTGTCCTCTAACTCCACACGTGGGCCATGACACGGGCACATACACATACACACACAC
>NW_008330298.1:2537629-2553191 GCF_000622305.1 Nannospalax galili
AATAAAGAATCAAAGCAGTGTGAAGAACTCCTGAAAAACTACACACGAACCTACCAATTGACCCAGCTATACCACTAGTTGTCATAAACCCAAGGAACTCATCCTATTGTAGAGATACTTGTACATCCATGTTTGTTGCTGCTCTTTTCACAACAGCTAAGAGATGGAAGCAACCTAATTGTCCCTTAACTGACAAGTAGATAATGAAAATGTGGTTCATTTACATGATGGAGTTTTACTCAGCAGTAAAGAAAGATGAAATCATGAAATTTGCAGGTAAATGGATGGAACTAGAAACTGTTATCCGGTGTCTTGGGCCCCAAGTCTAGGGATGGCGCAGGTTCCAAACTAGAAGTAGCAAACAGCGGGGGAGATGGAAGGGTGAATGTGGCTTGGGGAGTCAAGGTGTGGAGGGCTGTGCTATAGACTTACCCCAAGAGGCCTGAGGATAGGAGTGCAGGCTAGGAGAGTTAGCCGGTGATGCAGGTCCAGGGACACAGAGAGAGGTGAGGGCGGGTCAGGACCAGAAGCGGTGCTCCTGGGGCCCAAGAAAGGCACTAAGTTGTCTAAGTGATGTAACAGACTCAGAAAAAATAAAAAAAGACATATGTTCTCCCTCATATGTGGATCCTAGCACCAAATCCTCTTAAATTCCAGGATAATGGAAAGGAAACAGGGAGGCAAAGGAAAAGAAAGAATCTTAAAGAGAAGAACAGTAGGAAACAGGTGTTAATAAGAGAGATATAGATAAAAATGGGGTTGTTTTAAGGGAAGGGGGGAGGGAAGGTTATACAAGGAACCTAGGGGATAAAGGGATAGAAGGAGCTCAAGAGAGGTAAGATCATAGGAGAAGGGCATTATTAAGGGAGAAATGGGAAAAATGGGGGCACCTTAAATGGGGAAACCATCGTGGAAGGGTTAGACAATGTGAGAGATAAATAATGCCCAGCTGGTTTTAAAAAAAACAGAGGGAACCATATTAGTTCAACAACCTACTGACAACTTATATGTGCCTAGCTAGTTTTAAAAAACCAGAGGAAATCATATTAATCCAACAACCTACTGACCAACTATACATACAACTAGATCAAAAAATATAATACATGTCTAGGCAAGGTTTATCTGAGAGCATTTGGTCTTTGCCTAAGCTTTATCTACATGGAACATGGTAAATAGAAGTACCAGACTGTTGGAACTAACTTTCTTGGATGTTTAACAGCCATACATTGAGGCCATATGGTCAGAGGGACATAAAGGACAGTTTTTGCTCCTTTCCCTCCTAAGTCAACTCAACCAGATCAAAGAACATAACATGTCTAGGCAAGGTTTATATGAGAGCGTTTGGTCTTTGCCCAAGCTTTATCTACATAGCACATGGTAATTAAAAGCTTCAGACTGGTGGAACTAACAGGTGAAACTAACTAACTATGGATGTTTAACAGCCATACTGTGAGGCCTATGCTAATTTGGACAGACAGACATAAAGGACAGTTTTGGCCCTTTCCCCTGTAGGTTGACTAAGTTCCACGGGACTATGAGCATCTCTGAAAATGTCCTATAACTGTGGTTAGTCAACTATACTCTTGATCAAGGAGGCCGAGGAGACCCCACCAGATGGACTTGAACCAGTGTCCAGTATCCCACCAGATGGACTTGTACCAGTGTCCAGTCTACAAAGAGGTGGGTCAACACAGAGGAAACATTTCCTCGCAAAGATGAGGGTCAACAGAGAGGAAACATTTCCTCCATGCTTTCAATTGAAGCCAGCCATGGTTCAGCAGGACCTTTGACTTATCTTCACATAGACAGAACTGGTAAAAGAATGGAGCCAGGGGCTCCTCCCAAGCCCATGTTACCCCTGAGGAACAGAGCTTCAAATGACCTTAAGAGTAAAAATAAATTGGTTTATCTGGGCCAGTTGTAGTCAAATAAATTGGTTTATCTTGGCCAATTGTAGGGTCTTAAATACCCAAAAGGAAAGTATAACCAAAGATTAATGAAAGTATAAGCAAAGATTAATGAGGTCAATATAATTTTTTAAGAGTCCGTATGTATAGCTAAAGGCTACATAACACATATGTATAGCTAAAGGGTACATAACAAGGAACCATGTCAGACAGGAGATACCTTCCTTTGAGTTATTGGCCATGGTGGCCCAAAAGACTCCCAGACAGTAACCCAGCATAGAACTGGGAAAATGAACAGCAGACCCCAATATTATTTAAAGGAATATTGACAACTGATTGCTGCTAGATGAGGAACAGCTGATCTTCATAAAACAAGGCTCTCTAGATAGGCTGACAAGATTCAGTGGGCGGATAAGCACTAGGGAATGGCTGGGGGCACCAAGAACACAGTGGACAGTAACAGGGAGGACAGAGTATATGGATTCCAGTGGGCAAGGGGCAGGGATTCTATGGGAGTGTGCCATTTTGGATGTGGGTATATAGATGAATAAGATTGTGTGGGAGGTTCTGTATGATATACACAAAAAATTCAACAAATTTTAAAAATGACATATTTGAGGAAGAAGCATAAAAATTTACTTCATGTTAATTAGTAGAGGTGGTAAACATTACCATTGATGTCTACCTGATGACTTTATATCCATGCTCAGGTGCCAAGGATCTGAGTGTAACCGACTGTGACTAGTAATAATCAGATACATAGAGATTAAAGACACATGTGCAAACATCTAAGCATTAGTAGCATTAAAAATGTAGAAAACAACATATTTTAAAATGAAATGGAGATCTTCTTTAAAGGTTAAAAACTCCTTCAATTTTATGTCTTACAGGGTTTATACCGAGTTCAATGCTGTATAACTGTATTCATTCAACTGTGAACCTAAAAATTTACAGCCAGTTTTGAAAGAGATGTATCCTTGCTCTGGAAATTGTTACTGAATATGTTAAAGCCATAATGAAATGCTTCTTCTAATCATGTGGTTATTAAATTAAAAAAATACAGAATTGTTTAAGTACCTAGTATACACATCTCAATAAATATCATATGTTTTATTTTATTTTCAGTTGTATTTGAACACAGAGAACTGAGAGACTGTGCTTAATTAACATCTTAGTGGCTATCACTCAAATATCTTAAACTAGTCTTTGGCAAAAGCTTACCAGAAGTTATTTCAAGATAGAGTTCTCTGTCAGGTGCCTTCAATACAATATTTGGAATAGGGGTAGATATGCTTTATGTAACAGAAAGGCAGGGGCTAGGGTAATGATAATCAATGAACTTTATGTAAATTTTATCAATGGTACACAGCTGGCTGGAAGGAACAACTTCAATTTGTAGATTATTTCTTTACTTTTTAATGCAAGAGTAGAAATTCTGTTCAAAACCTTAAAAGAAACTGGAACTTCCTAAGGCAAGGCTGTGTGCCTCTATATGTGCCCTGAACATTCCTAACTCTCCTTCCCATCAGATTTTGTCCACCCTATCTCTGTCAGAGAAATTCTACTTATTAAATATTATCCTGTAAAAATTGATTTATTTGTTCAGTAAGATTCAAATAAACAGATAACTATATATCAGTATTGCCATAGGACAATTTTCAATGTATTGTTTTAAAAGTAAAATGAAAATCACCATCCTAAAGAATTTTTTTTCAACAGAAATTAACTTTATTTTCCTTTCCTCAGTCCACTCACCCATTTCTCGACACATCAGTAGATTGTATTCAATTATTAGCTACCATGTTGGGCTATAGAATATTAGGTATCAATGCTCCTATCCACCTGTACTCCTGTAACAATTAACCATCCTCTCTCCACATACTCTATTGCTTTTCTCAGGCTCTTGTAACCACTATTTTACTCTCTACTTCTATGAGACCAACTGTTTTAGATTGCACATAGAAGTCACAATATACAGTATTTGTCTTCCAATGCTGGACTAATTACACTCAACATAATGTCCTCTAGTTCCATCGTTTTTGCGTCAAATAACAGGGCTTCACAACAGGCATGGTGGTGCACATCTTTAATCCCAGCCCTCGGGTGGCGGAGGCAGATGGCTCTCAGTGAGATGGATGCCAGCCTGGTTCACATAGTGAGTTCCAGGTGTACTGGGACTGGGGAGATCCTGTTAAAACAAAAGCAACAACAAAAAATAAATAACAGTGTTTCTAATAGTCATCTTCTTATACAGATAGGACTACATTGGATCAGGGGCCTGCTCTACTCCAATATTGTCTCATCCTTGTTTTTAGTTGTGGTTTTAAAAACACACATAAAGTTTGTTTGTGGTAATATAAATCAATACATCCATTAGGGAAACAGTATATGGATTCCTCAAAAAGTGAAAAAAAAAGAACTACTATATGACTCACCAAACACTTTTCTGGTATATACCCAAAGAAAATGAACTCAGAGCCTCATAAAGCTCTCTGAACTCTCATGTTGGTGGCAGCACTATTCACAGTCAAGAAATGAATGGCGAAAGAAATTATGGTGCACATATTATATTCATTGGAATATTACTAGACCTTATAAAGAAACATATCCTGCTCTTTTCAGCAACATGGATGAACATGAAAGACATTATAGCTAAGTGAAATAAACCAGACACAGGAAGAAAATCATCCATGACTTCACTTACATATGGAATCTTTAAAATGTAGAATATAGGTGCTGAAGATGTAGCTCAGTGGTAGAACACCAGCTTACCTTATGTAAGACCTCAGTTTCACTCTTCAATTCTGAAAAATAAAGAATATATAGAAATAGACAATAGAAGAGTAGTTACCAGGGGCAGAGAGGAAGCAGGGCAAGTGAGATGTGGGGATATATAAATCAAAGAGAATAACTTTTCATCTATTTAGGATGAATAAGTCTAGATCTCTAATGTACAGCATGATGACTATAGCTAATAATATTGTATTATCTGTTATCACAAGAAATTTGCAGAGTAGAAAAATTATTTACTACATAACAAGTAACTGTGTACGAAGATGGATATGTTAATTTATTTGATTGTAGTAATCATTTCACTATTGATATCAAAATATCATGTTATACATCACACAGATATAGAACAAAAATAAATCAAATACAAAGAAACATCATTTTTTAATGTGTATGTATTTGTGTTTGATATGTGTATATGTATGTTTGCTTATGTGTTGGTGTACGTACAGGTGCATATGCATGTGTGTGTGTGTGTGGAGACCAGAGGTTGATATTGGGTGTCTTCATTGATTATACTCTACTTTCAGAGTTTCTCACTGAACCAGGAGCTCACTGATTCTGCTAGAGTAGCTAGCTAGTCAGCTCGCTGCAGGGTTCCTGTCTCTGACTCCTGAGCACTGGGATTACAGGGGGACTATCATGCCCAGCTGTATTTACATAGGTGCTGAGAATCTGAACTCTGGTCCTCATACTTGCACGGCAAGAAATTTATCCACTGAGCCATCTCCCTAGCTACCGGCCATCTTAAATTTTAAGCACACATTTCAATAGTGTTAAAATATATTCATATTGCTATGCAACAAATCTCTAGATATTTTTCATCCTGAAAAACTAAAACTCCATGCCGATTTCCTCTTGTCCCTGATAACTGCCATTCTACTTTCTGTTTCTTTGAGTATGAAATTTTCTATTTCTGATATGAGTGGAATCATACAGCATCAATATTTTCATGATTGGCTTATTACACTTAGCTTAATGTCTTCAAGGTTCATCTATGTCATACCATGTGACAAGATTCCCTTCCCTTTTAAGGTTAAATAGTATTGCACTGGATTATATATACCACCTTTTCTTTGTCCTTCCGTCTGTTAATGGATATTTCTTCCTATTGGCTACTGTGAATAATGCATCAATGAACAACAGGACTGCTAACATCTCTTTAGCATCCTGTTCTAAATTCTTTCAATTTATACATTTTAATATTGCAATAATAAAAGAAAAAAGAATGTAAAGGGACAGAAAAGAGGCTATTGTTTGAGACAGAATGCATGAAAAGCATAACCATTGCATCAGAAATGAGATTTTTAAGAAATATTATTTAGAGCCAGAAAAAGGGCCCCATGGGTAAAGGTACTTGCAACCAAAACTGAAGACCTGTCTGATCCCTAGAAGCACGTAGTATAAAAAGGCAACAAATTCCTACAACTTGTCCTCTAACCTCTACATGCATGCCTTGCGACACACCCCCATTCCACACACAAAACAAAATAAACGTAAAAACTTAAAATATTATTTAAACTTGGGGCTGAAGAGATGGCTCAGCAGTTAAGAGCACCTGCTACTCTTCCTAAGGACCCAGGTTCAATTCCCAGCACCTACATGGAGGCTAATAGGCTAATAACCATCAGTAACTCCAGTTCCAGGGGAATCCAATGCCCTCTTCTGACCCCTCAGGCATTGCACAACATGGGTGCACTTACAAATATGCAGGAAATACACTCATAAAATAAAAATAATAAATAAAACATTTTAATGTACATATATTATTTAAACACAATGTTTGTTTCTTTTGGAGGGGGATCCGTTTGAGATAGGGTCTCCCTGTAGCCCAAGCTGGCCTGAAACTCATTATGTAGACCAGGTTGGCTTCAAATTCACAGAGATTTACCTGCCTCTGCCTCCCGAGTGCTAGGATTAAAGGTGTACACCACCATGCCTGGCTCAATGTTTGTTTCTTATAAAGAGATATGCTACCTGTCCAACAAATATCGATCTTCTCTAGGAATAGAAGCAACTCGAATTAAATGACATTTTCTAAGTGTGCATTGCTTCTTACAAAATAAATATAAGTCATGTACATGTACCAAATAACAATTCTTCATTCTATCATATAACCTGATGAAAGGAAAATACATTTTTCTCTCATAATCATTTTCAAGCACATATGGTCAGATTCTCTATTATGTGTACAGGAACAAATATGTGGACTCCTAATGTCTCCTCTGATTATGAACACTGAATTGTAATTGAGATGCATATACTTAGGTCCAACATTTGTGTTGTCTCAGTATTTGTAAAGATCCAAATTCAGACAATTCTGTTTCAAAGTAATTGTGACTATTAAAATTGAAGTAGCCCTTTTAGTCTTTGCATTTTGTCTGGGTTTATGTCAGTATAAATTACCATAAAATAGGTAGTGAATGTGATAGGGTTGAAATATAGTTGTTCTTCTCATCTAATGTATTGCAATGGAGGAAAATAAAACAATCATTAGTGGGTGAGTGAGAAATCAGATGGAAGAGATTTAGAGTACCTAAGGTCTGTATTTCAATAACTTGACAACCTGATATATGCTTCAGAATTATGACTATTTTTCCAGAGAGAGACTTCCAAGTCTGCCCTTTGTTTATATGACTTGGCTCCACATTTGTTAATTTTCTACAAATTGCAGGTAGTAATATGACTCTGGGAACTGTGCTGATTTGTTATTCTTTGTCTCACATCCCTTGGAAGTCTATGCATGCCAATCACATGTAGGCCTAGAGAACTCATGGAATTGGTATCAAAATTCATGCCCTCAGCAAAGTTTTTTTGCCCCTTTGATAGGATTGTAATTTGGTCCACATTCCAGGGGAAAACTATTAGGATGTTGTGCTACCAAATGTCTGCAGAGATCTGAAAGCTTAATAATAGCCTGCATGGGCAAATACCATACAGCAGGCGCATATGATGAACAATCATATGGCTATATCCTCTGCCTCAATAACATGGCCATGGGGCAGGAAACAATGCAGATTGTGCTGGAAGTACTCTGTAGGCAACTGGGAGAACAGAGGAAGCTGACAGGAAAATATATAACACTTTCATCTTTGCCTATTGGCTTACCCTAACCACTCAAGGGCATTACTTTCTACTATACAGATGATAGAACTAAAATTCAAAAGTAAGGTGGGATCAGGCAGCAGCCAAAGGGTGGAAGAGAGAAGTGAGGCCTTTGTAAGTCTGGCCCAAAGCACACCAGCATATAATTTTTCTGGGTACCATATGGTTAAAGGTAGCTGTAATTCTCCAGGGGTAAAGACTTTCCACCTGTGCTCTCCTCTAATTATCTTTGATCAGGCTTATGTGGTAGGAAGTTATGTTTCAGTGACTGTGACTGGACCCAGGGCATAGCTAAGTCTATAATTACTAGCTGGTTAAATCAGAACTCTTTCAGAATTTAGCAGCCATTTGAGTAAACTGCCTTGATATTTTTAGATTATAAGCTTGTCCTTTTGTACCTCTCTGGGGACTCAGAAATTAACAATTAATAGTAAGAAAATGGCAAATTTGACAGTGAATTTTATTTATTTATTTTTTGCGATTTTCATACAATATAATTTAATGGTATTTAGATCCAGTGAGTGAATTTTTAAATTTCAAAATAAAGAGAAGTAGCTACAGGAAGGAAAAGTAAGCATTAACTATCAGGAGAAGTTACATGCTTGCTCAATAACCTGTCCTAGAGTAGAAACATAGGCCTTTGGGTACTCCAGTTTAAGAGTGCCAAAACTTTGCAATCTGTTTTTCCAGTTGACCACTGAAAATATCAACCGAAGGATAGCCATCAGAAAACCTAGATTTAGATCCTAACAGTTCTACTTGTCTTCTGACTGTGTGATGATGTCACAGGAAATCATTTAACAAACTCTGTGATCCTCAGGTGTGTCATATAAATTAAAAACAAAAAAACAACCAAACTATCCCACATAACTACTGTGAATATTGAATAACATAGAAAGAGCATTCAGTACCATCCTTCATACAATAATTACATCTGATAATGCTTGGTAGTAATAATAATAATTCCCAAGATTAGAGCATGTGGATATACTTGGCTCTCCAGGAGAGAGAGGCGATTCCTTTACCTGTGTCTGCTTTCATTCCCTGTGACAAAGTGCTAATTAGAATTGTAAGGAAGAGTTAATGAAAAGAGCTATTTCATGGTGAAGAGAGGAAGCTATATTCCTCCTTGATACTGAAAAAGTCTATTCCAAAATAATGTTTCTCCCCCTCCTTCTATAATATCCCTGAAATGGTACAGTCGAGGCTAAAGAAAATGATTAGTAAACAAGTTAATTCCAAAGGAGATGACCGCTCATATAATTTAATACAGGTGGTACTTAATAAACAACTCTTTAAGTAAACAAAAGAGGGCAACTGTGAGACATCTGAGTGAAAGTGCTTATGGTACGTGTATGTCTTTAGACTAGATTCTTCGTTTTACTGTTCACCTCTCAGATGTGTCCCTGGGAAAGCCTGGAAACACAAACACATGAAAATAACCTTACTCAAATGCATATGTGTAGATCCTACACTACACTTTGCTTAGAGAGGACAATAAAAAAGAATTGGAGTCACTTGTTTATGTGCTTGGGCAGCTGTGCTATTGGATCAATGCCACTCTGATTCCCCACCGAAACAAAGGACGCAAACTCTGTTTTCAAAAAATATGTTTAAAACTTTGGCCAAACAGTTGTATCCAAATGTTAAAGAACACTGTGATAATTATGAATGTATGATTAAACGACATTTGGAAAGATTACCTGTGTGAGAGAGAGATGTTTAATTTTTCTCATCTTAAGCCACCAGCACTGTGGTCATTTACTTGGGCTTTAAAGGGCAATGCCTGACATTTGGTCTTTGATGGATTTAACAGGCTGCTTGTAAGCTTAAAGGTTTTGCTTGGTTAAATCAGGTTTTATCACAGAGGTTATTTGCAACTTTATGCTCTGCTTACACAAATGTCAGTGTTTGTTTTTGCTCTGAACTTGGCATAGCAGCTCAAGGTTTGTCCCTGAGTAGCTCTGAAAATAGAAGATTCTTGGGTTTAGGCCTATGTTCTCAGCCTCCCACGAACAATCTGTATGAAGCATTCCTTTTCAAAGGATGCTGTAAGGCTTCTGGATGACTGAGCAACAGCATTCTTTTGGGGGAGATTATGCGTACAACCATGTCGCATTGAAAATTATCAGCATGTTTGCCTTTATTCTCTTCCTGGTGGAAGAAAAAAATATTTTGAAGCTAAGCTTGAGAAATACATTTTCTATGGATTCTGTGGAAATAACTATCTCATTTGTTATTGGAAGTTAAACCTCAGCTGGGCTTTCACTGCAGCTTGGCAGGCCACTTATGGATTCCCTTGGGAATTTCTTAGCGCAGTTGTTTTAAGTCCAAACTGTTACTACCGTTCTCAAGCCGCCAGTCCTACCCCAGCTGTCCCTCTTCTCACAGATGACCTCACCATATATGCAAAGAGTGTGGCCATGCAGTGTCCCCCGTTTCCCTCCTTCCTTTAAAGTGCATAATGCTTTTGCCGGTATTCTACCATAACCCTTCTGTCTGAAGGAAAGCCACACGGCTCTCTTTCTTTCCCAAGGCTATGTCCTCTACTTGAACACTCAATTCCATTCACTCTCCCAAGAGAAATTGTTACATCAGTTATTTTTAGTCACTCCTTCCCTGTGGTCTATATTCAGGGTTCTCTGGCTTTGATCCGAATTGCCACCAAATGTCTTACCTACCTTCCACAAGCTAAACTTCTCTCTGTCTCACTTCTTAGCATTAGTTCACTCCCTAACCCCCTGCAACCTAGCTTCTGCCCTTCAGTCTATTACACTGTTGAAGCTGTACTCTTGATAGCAATGATCTCATAATTGGCAGATTAAATGAAATTTTCTTATAATTCCCTCTACTTGACCTCAGTATAGCTTTAGCCACTATTGACTATCTCGATTCTCTTAAAATTCTCTCTCTGTCTTCTAATAAATTACTCTGATTTTTCTCTTTCCTCCATAAATGATTTGGATCTGTTTCCTTTATTGGCTCTCCTTCCTCTGTCCCCGAACTGTGTTCATTTCCCACAGTTCTTGTCCTTTGGCTTTCATCTTTGAAATCTCTCTTTTAGTGAATGTACTTACTTTTTTTCTTTTGAGGAATTAACAAAATTTTGTTGCTATATGTTGAAATTCATACTTTGGAAGGCTACTTTAATTGGTAATTTCACATACTCAATTGCTTTCTCTGTGTAGTCAGCTACTTAATCCCTCTCATTCATTCATGTGTTCTTCTATCAATTATTGACTACATGCCATGCAATAAGTAGGGTGACTCTATAACCTAAACACCTAATACGAACATTTAGATTGTTTCTTCGGGGGCTGTAAGCATATTAAGCAAGTGTGCTAGCATTGAGCTCCATCCCAAGCAAAATGACTATGAAATGCAGCACTATTAACACTGATATCACAGTAACAGGAATAAAGACAGAATATTCTGAATAAACTGAAACATATAATAACTCTATAACACTAACCACTATAAAACTACAAAAAAAATGGCCTGGAGAGATGGCTCATCAGTTAAGGGCACTGACTGCTCTTTCAGAGGACCCATATTCAATTCCCAGCACCCACATGGTGGCTATGAACCATCCTTAACTCCAGTTCCAGGGGAATCCAAAGCCCTCTTCTGACCTCTGCGGCATTGCACAACATGGGTGCACTCACATACATACATGCAGGCAATACACTCTTACACATAAAAATTAATAAATAAAATATTTAAAATATATTTTTTAAAAACTATAAAAAATTTTAAATTCATCCACCCTTGAAAAGCATTTGATCTAATACAGTAACAACATATCTGCATAAACAACATTATTAGAAAGTTACAAATACATTGAGAGACTTCAATTAATTATCCTGAGTTTTAAGAAATAGAAGAAACTTATTTTCACCTTACAGAATTGGGAAAAGCTTTATAAAGTGGTATTCAAGTAGGCTTCGAACACATGAGACGGTGATGAATAAGAGTTTTGTGTGGATGGAACAGTAGAAACAGGGTCCCATCTGTGGGTCTTCAGTTTGTGTGCTGCAAAGGAGCACATCATCTGAGAGAACAGTGTCCACATTCCTGACATCTTCATCATTTGCAAGCTATCATATTTGTTGTTCCAAAGATGGGTGTTACATATTTATTATAAAAACTTTCTATCAGGGACTAGAGACATGGCTCAGTAAAAGCACTTCCTACACAAGCATGCATACCTGAGTTCAAATCTCCAGTGCCCATATACAAAGCTAGGCATGTCTGGGCCATGTGCAACTGTAACCCCAACACTGGGGGAGTGGGCAGAGACTAGAGGCTCATGGGGGACTGACTAGCTCGCTTCCAGCCTAGCTGTAGGTTCAATGAGTGATCCTGTCTCAAGGAACAGGAAAAAAGTGAGAAAGTAAGGCACTCAATGTCCTCCTCTGGCATCAGTCAGAACATGCACATAGGAATGAACACACTCCCACACATATACATATACATATGCTACAGACATATCCCACACACTCACACATATATGTACACACAATTTTTTTTAAGTTTTCTAGATGATGAGATGACATTTTCTAATAATTTGTACATTATGACAATTTTCTGACAAGTGAAAATCAAAAGTTTTGAGGAAGAGACACCTTTTTCTACTTTGTACCAAGAATCCATGTGGGTCAATGATGATCCTGAACACATGCAAAAGCATAAAAGAAAATTATGGAGCACAAATAGAATGGAGAAAGTAAACAAGTCAAACCAAAGCAGAGTGCATGAAAAGACACAATGAACAGAATTTGAAACATAGATTTAATCAAAGTCTAATTCTAGCCAGTTAAGCACTGATCCATCAAGAAGTTACCTTAGGAGCAATGTACATGTAAGGTCTGTGAATTACAATAATGAGCAGCATGGCAAAATATTCCAGTGGGTGAAATAATGGAAAAATGTTGTGGGAGTAATCAGCCACTTTATCACTGAATTAAGGCCCATTCCACAGTAGGAAATGCATGCCTAATACTGTAAATCTGGCCAAGAGCCCGCTGGTGAGCTCATAGGCCCAGAGGTGAAACTACAACTATAATTTTGCTAAATGGACACAGGATCAAACTGCCCTCTAAATTTGTTTTTTACATATTTTACTTTTTATTTTATGTGTATGACTGCATTGCCTGCATGTATGTAAGTGCACCCATGTCGTGCAATGCCTACAGAGGTCAGAAAAGGGCTCTGGATCCCCTGGAGCTAGAGGTACAGACAGTTGTTACCCACCATGTGGGTGCTGGGAACTGAACCGGGGTCCTCTGCAAGAGCAACCAGTGCTCTTAACAGCTGAGCCACCTCTCCAGACCCTGCCCTATAAATGTGCATTTCTATACCTATAGACGTGTGCAGCTGCCAGACCTCATCAGAAGAGTTATATTGTACAGTGTATGACAATTAATGGGAAAATTCACAATTGGTCAAAGTGCAAAGAATAACTTTTGGAGTGCTCGGTCATAAATGGGAAATCATATCATACCCACTCCCTCACCAAAGGCTCAGGGACCATCATGGAAGTTGGTGCAGAAAGACTGTAAGAGCCAGAGGTTGAGAAGGGCCAAAGTTAAACAGTGTCTTCTGGACATGACAGGATCACTGAACTCATGAACTTACAGCAGCTGCGGTTGCCAGCACAAGATCAAGCCAGTTGAAATTCCAACATGGTGTTGGAGGGGTTTTCTCAGTTTTCTTTAATGGTGTGGTGCCTGGTAGGTTGACCATTCTCCAGTGGATAGCCCCACACCTATGAGTATATGGGAAGCACAAACTGGACTCAGTGGGTTATTTAAAAAAAAGAAGACAAGAAGTTGGGATGGGGTTAGGGTTTGAGGGTGGGTATGGGAGGAATGAAGAAGTTGGGGGGAGGGTTAATATGATCAAAATTCATTGAATGCATGTAGAAAATTCTCAAAAAGTTAATAAAAATATTATTATTTTTAGGTATGTGGTGCACACCCTCAAGCCCAGCATTCAGGAGCCAGAGGCAGGCAGTGTTCAATGAGTTTGAGACCAACCTGGTCTACAAAGTAAGTTCCAGGCTATCCAGAGCTACATAATGAAATCCTATCTCAAAAACTGTTTTTAAATTATACTTAACATTAAGTATTATAACTTAACGTTATTATACTTAACATTAACATTATAATTAACATTAGACAGCAATAGAGTAGACGGAAGAAGCTGCTTGATTTAATTTAGTCCTACCATCGCTCCATATGTCTAAATCTTCTACATCTCTCCATGTGACCTGACAGTGCTTCATAGTCATGCCTAAAACCAAGCTCATCATTTTCCTCCTCAAAATTATTTCCTATATAATTTCCTATTTTTTTCATTTTATTTATTATTACTATTATTATTTTATGTGTATGAGTGTATTGCCTGCATGTGTGAAAATGTACCTGTGTAGTGCAATGTCCTGGAGAGATCAGAAGAGAGAATCAGATTCCTCTGGAACTGGAGTTACGGAGAGTTGTTAGCAGCCATGTGGGTTCTGGGATTTGAACCCAAGTCCACTGCAAGAGCAGCCAGTGCTCTTAACCTATGAGCCATCTCTCTAGCTCCCTAGTCTCCTATTCTTAAGCCAGGCCTGGTAGCACAGGTTTATAAACCCAGCTGTAGCAGGAGACCTCCAAAGATGGCACCGACTCAGAGCCCTGGGATTCAGTGAGAATTCACTTCACTTCTTGGTCCACAAATAGCCCACCAAAAGGAGCCCATGCCTCCGTACCCTGCTCGTGAGCCCAGTGACTGCTGATAGACTGCATGGCACGGACCAATCAGAAAGCAATACACTGACGAAAGATACTTGGGGTCGGAGAAAAGGGAGATATAAAGCCTGCCCCCTCTTGCATTAAACAAGCCTGCAGCACCTCGCCTAATGCTTGCTTCTACCCGACTCCCAGGGTCTGTGTGTCGTGACTCCATGCCTCTTGCCCCCCCTAATCGGCAGGGTACCCGATCCACGTCAGGGTCTTCCCAGCTGGCCTGAGGAGAACCCACAACACCTGGTACCCGAACAGGGACTTGAACCCTGGTGCCTGAACAGGGACCCCTGCCCACGGTGTTAGCAACACCCAGAACCTCGGTTCATTCTGTAAGTAGGCCCCCTGGATTTGTCTGTTTCTTCTGCTGCTCGAGGGTAAGCGAGGAGCCCCCTCCTCTGTCCCCTCCACCCTGTCATCTTTATTGTTGGACTAGTTTGTTAGATAAAGGAGGCACACTCCGCCACGTGGTCCCGAAGCCCACGTCGGCACTTTCCCACCTCTCGGCTCATCCCAGTGAGTTCACATAAGGGCTGATCCACCCCGAACTCGGAGGCCAGGCTTCAGGTCACCCTGTTGCCTGTCCCAGAGACACTGTGTGAGCATACAGCTGGAGAAGTCCCTCACTGAGCACAAGACATTTGAATCCGATACACCTTTACATGTCGGGGCAGTTTACATCCGAGTGGCTCACAGTGCTTCTTTGCTTCCTTTGTGCCCTCTTGGTAATCACCCTCATCTTCTACTTTTGTGGCAAATTCCTCTTCACGAGACCCTCCCACAATGGGAAGTTTACCTCCACAATGCAGGAACCACAAACGGCAGCACTCAAGGTGCTCCTTAAAACCAGAGGGTTGAAAGTAAAACCAGAGGGTTGAAAGTGAAACCAAAAGATACCGAACACTTTTGGAATGAAGCCACTAATTTAGCTCCGTAGGTCCCCACTGAAAACATGTGGGACGCTGACGCATG
>NW_008330298.1:2553438-2555328 GCF_000622305.1 Nannospalax galili
CACTGCCTCTGCACCCACTTCCAATAAGGAAGGAGCTCCTTTGCCTATATCTCAGGATACTCTCCTAGAGCTACCATGTCCAGAAATTCCCCTGCTCCATTACCCATGGAAGGAGTTACTCTCTCCCCCCCAGTAACCATCCTGCCCCTTCCCCTGCTAATGTGCCCCTCCCTCCTAGACCGCCCTCCTTAAAGCCTCACCCGCCTTTGTCTGCATTTCCAGTTAACATCAGCCCCATGCGGCGCAGCGTCCATGGCTGTCCACCCCACTTGCTGACCTTGTTCTTATCCACAAGGCAGCTGAGCAACTGGGCCCTGACTCACCATATTTTGAACAGCTTCTTTGCCAGTGGTCCTTACATTTACAAACCCACTATGATTGGTATAGCTTCCTAAAGGCAGTCTTAGAACCCTCAGTCTTTCTAAACTGGCGTGCAGCCTATGACGATCAGGCTGAAAACCAGGCATGCCTAAATCTCCAATATGGCTTCAACATTATGTTGGACATGCTCATGGGACGCAGACAATATACTGACCCCATCTCCCAGTCTACTATTGGCCTCCATGCCTATTTTCAACAAGTTTCTGACTTGGCCTTTAAGGCCCTTAAATGTTGCTGCCCCTGTGATCCACAAGTCTTTTTCCGTAATTTGATTCAACAGTCAGGCGAGTCCTTCACGGACTTCCTTACCTGTGTCACTGAGGGAATAGAGTGGAGGGTGGAGTTGGACCTACCTGAGAGGTGCTTATCAAACAATTAACTTGAGAGGGACTAAACATCCCTATTCGGAATGCTATCACGCCTGTCCACAATGATAGCATTCACAAATGGGTACTCGCTACTAGAGACTTAGACCCTAGGGCAGGTCCTATTGAGGCTTTGACCACCTCCTTGGAGACTCTTTTGTCACAAGGAAAACCCACCCACTTTGGTGCACGGGAAGGCTGCTGGAACTGTGGGGGGCTTGGCCACTTTCATAACCACTGCCCAAGAGGTACAGCCTGCCCCAAAACTCGTTGCCCCAAGTGCAAAAGAGGGTTCTATTGGGCTAAAGACTGTAGGTCACAGCCTCAACTGGACTCGGCTCCTTAAACTCCACCCAGGGCACCCCTCAGTCCTGCCCACAAGAGGGGAAATGAGACACATATTATGGACTCCACCAATCCTCAACCACTCCCCACTAATGACCCTGTTCCTAGATGGAACTGCCATAAAGGGCCTAGTAGATACAGGGGCTGATGTCACCATTATATCAGAAACTGAATCCCTTAAATTCCCTCATTGGAAATACCAACCAGGCCCGCCAATAAAAGGAGTTGGTGGCACACAAGGTACCAAGCTGGTCACATGTCCAGTATATTGGAAGGACTTGGATGGAACCAGGGCACAGTTACCCCCATAGTAGTGGACGTTCCCCATAACTTATGGGGCTGAGACGTCCTAGAGGACATGGGCATGGTCCTTACCACAGATGACCGCACCTTTTATGATGATATCATGTCCCACGATAACTTGGGACCATCAGGGAAAGGACAATACCTAGGCCTACACCCCTGCCATTAGTGAGATGGAAGGATGCCATAACATGTCAATGGTAACCGCCCGCCCCCTTGTTAACAAGAGGGTGAGGCTATGCTTGTGTGTTTCCTCAGACAGAAACAAAGACAGTATGGGTTCCAGCAAGAGATGTGAGACCAACAACTGACCAACAGAACCCCCAGGGCCCAGAGACCTCGCCACTATCTGGATAATTGGCTTGCTCTTCCCTGCCCCTGCCACAGCCCATGACCTCTGGGCCTTGGTCCCCTCCCCACCTATACTCTTGCCATTATTGCTTCATTCCCCAGCTTACCCCACACTCTATTCAACTAATTTTCCTCCTGGCCTCCC
>NW_008330298.1:2556359-2557341 GCF_000622305.1 Nannospalax galili
AATTCACTTCACTTCTTGGTCCACAAATAGCCCGCCAAAAGGAGCCCATGCCCCCATACCCTGCTCGCGAGCCCAGTGACTGCTGATAGACTGCGTGGCGCGGATCAATCAGAAAACGATATGCTGACTAAAGGGACTTGGGGGCTGAGAAAAGGGAAATATAAGGCCTGCTCCCTCCTGCATTAAATGAGCCTGAAGCACCTCACCTAGTGCTTGCTTCTACCCAACTCCCGGGGTCTGTGTGTTGTGACTCTGCACCTCTTGCCCCCCCAATCAGCAGGGGACCCGATCCAGGTTAGGGTCTTCACAGCTGGCCTGAGGAGAACCCGCAACACCCAGCTACTCAAGAAGCTGAGCCAGGATTATCACAAGTTCAAAGCCTACCTGGGCTGCAGAGTGGGTTCGTGGTCAGTCTATGCAATTAGTGAGACCATGCCTCAAAAGAAAATTGTTAAAGACAGGATCTAGAGAGATGGCTCAGTGGTTAAAAGCACTGGCTGCTCTTGTAGAGAATCTGGGTTTGTTTCCCAGCATCCACATGATGGTTAAAAACTGTCCTTAAGTCAGTTCCAGGGGATCTGACACCTTCTAGCCTCTACAGGCACTACAAACATATGGTGCACTGACATACATGCAGGCAAAATACTCAGATATATAAAAATAATAAATAAGGTGAGGGGGCTGGAGAGGTAGTGCAGCAGTTAAGAACACTGACTTCTTGCAGAAGACCCGGGTTCGAATCCCAGCACCCACATGGCAGCTAACAACTGTCCATAACTCCAGTTCCAGGGGATCTGACAGTATCTTCTGTCCTCCTTGGGCATTGTACAACACAGGTGCACATACCTACATGCAAGCAATACACGCATACACATAAAATAAAAATAATAAATAAGACTATCCTCAGGCCTCTTGGGGTAAGTCTATAGCGCAGCCCTCCACGCCGGGACTCCCTAAGCCACATTCACCCTTCCATCCCCCC
>NW_008330298.1:2562645-2563781 GCF_000622305.1 Nannospalax galili
GCAAAATGTCCTGTAATGGTGGTGGGTCATCTGGCCTCTTGATCAAGGAAGCCGAGGAGACCCCACCAGATGGACTTGAGCCAGTGTCCAGTCTATAAAGACGAGGGTCAACACGGAGGAATCATTTCCTCCCTGCTTCCAAGAGGAGCCAACAATGGTCGAGCAGGACCTTTGACTTATCCTCACATGGATGGAGCTGGTAAAAGAAAGGAGCCAGGGGCTCCTCCCAAACCCATGGTACCCCTGAGGAGCAGATCCTCTAACGACCTCAAGAGTAAAAAAAAAATCAGTTTATCTGGTCCATTGTATGTCCTTAAACACACAAAAGGGAAGTATAACCAAAGATTAAAGGGGCCAATATAATTTCATAAGAGTGTATATATATATATACAGGGCTTCAACGTTGGGGGGTCGGGAGAATAACCTGAAGGAATGAAACAAACAAGGAATGCGAGGAAATGGAGGCAAGACAAGGATCTGATCAAGCCTCAAAATTTTATTAAAAGCAGCAGGCATATATACTGGTAGTGGAAAGGGGGGGGAGGTGAGGAGAAGGAAAGTGCTGGGCAGACGCTAATTGGTGTTGTTAGGCAGATGCTATAGCTAGGGAGGGTTATTCAAGGGGCATTTCTTATCCTAAAGGAACATCTGCTAACGGCTATGGTGAACATTTCTCAGGACTAACATCTGTGGTAGACATTTCTCAAGGCTGACTTGACCTGGGTCACAAGTTGTTTTTCTACATTCTTTAACTAAGTGCTAATTTATAGAAATTTACAGAAAACCATAAGGCTGTTTTTATAAATAATAATAATAAATAAGATAACAGTAAATAAATAAAAGAATGAAATGTTAAAGAATTGTGGAAACAAACCAGTGGCAAGTACTTTCCTAAGATATGCTATGCTAGGTCCATTGGTCCTACTTTCAATCCCCAGTACTGAAAAATATGTGTATAACTCCACAAAATAAAGGTGGTCCAAAGACAATAGAATTTTAGGATAAATAATCTGGAGCTAGAATGGCAGCACCATGAGATGTTCAGGAATTTACACTACTTCTAAGTATATGTTTTGTATTTGTCTAAGAGTTCAAGATGAATGCTAGTATTTCCAGTCATTGTGTCTATGTACAGA
>NW_008330298.1:2563945-2568733 GCF_000622305.1 Nannospalax galili
AGAGGTTGTGGGATATCTATCCTTTTTTTTGTCTTTTTGAGACAGGGTCTCCCTGTAGCTCCAGCTGTCCTGGTACTCACTATGTAATCCAGGCTGGCCTCAAACTCACAAAGATCCGCCTGCCTCTGCCTCCCAAGTACTGGGATTAAAGGCATGCACCACCACACCCGGCCCGGGATATCTATCCTTTTGTATGTTTTGTTTGTTAAGAGTCCCTTTGTAGCCCCAGCTGGCCTAGAACTTGCTATGTAGACCAGACTGGCTTCAATCTCACAGAGATCCAACTACCTCTGCCTCCAGAGTGCTGGAATTAAAGTCATACGCCACCACACCAACTGAGTTATCTATCTTTTTAAGGAAATGTCCTGAAAGTATCATGTAGTATGCCCACTTTTATCTCATTAACCAGAACTTACTCATGTAGATAAGTGTGAAAAAAAAATCTAAGAAATAGTTTAGTAGACTGACAGTGTGCCCACATGAAAAATCCAGTTCCTCCTATTTTAAAAAAGCAAGAATGGATATTGGATATTGGGAGGCGGAACTTGTAGTATCTGCCACACATGCTGAAATGTCTGTGTTTCAGAGGGAAAACAAAACAAAGTGTCAATGGTGAGAAATTTTCCTACCTGGGTTCTTTTGGAAGAGTTTTTCTCTTATTTACAACAGCACATAATTTGGATGAAGTGCAGAATGGATGTATATATTTTAAATTGCATTCAATGATAGTTTCCCTACTTGAAACAACACAGAAGATACTATGCTAACAGATTTGGCTATAGCTATGCATATAAATTAGCACTAGAAAAGAGCCATTTGGTGCCCTGGATATTACAGACAGCATTAGCAGGAATTGCAGTGTATATCATCAGACCCCTAAACAGATACTATAATAATCCTATGTTGTTATGATTGTGTCTTGGAATTATATTTCCAATGAGTTCAAATATATTACTTTTCTTATCATTTTAATCTAACATGTATAGTAGGCATATGACCCACATAGAAGACAAGTAATTTGATACACATTTTATTGATAAGATTAGGAAAAAATTGTTGCTCATGATCAAAGAGTTTCTCAGATGGCTTCAACTACCAGCTCCTCTTCTGGGCTTTGTAGCAAACAAGCTAAATTTCTCCCAAGCTGACTGGTGAGCCTAGCTTCTCTTCTCCCTCAAAAAAAAGGGGGGGGACTGCATACATAATATGAACCAGGACAGAAGTGAGATTAGGTCTCAATCGTCAACACACCCATCTTGATCTTCATGAGCCAACTATTCAAAATTAATTTATTTTCTTTCCCCAATAGAACTCCTCTTTGCACAGACTAAGCATTCAAAAATATATCCAAAAGATGCTGCTGAATTCTCAGTAACCCAGACCAAAAGGGATGGGAGCCGTCTAGAAAACAGACCTTCTCCACTATGGACTTCACTGGAAGATATGTGAAGGAGGAGAAATATGTACAAGAAAGGAGCAGAAACTAGTTAAAGGGAATTTACTTTTGATCAGAGTACTGACCAAAACAATAGCTTAATGAGCCAGGTCAGTATTTACAGTTTTTCTAACGCCAGTTAGCCTTTTTGGCCTCATCTGTTAAGCCTCTTGGCCAACATCACATACCAAATCAGTGACACAGTCATCATGAGGCCCCAAGTGCCTGCTTCCCAGTTTTATATTTTAAATAAGCCAAGTGACAGAATAGAGGGGGAAACTGGGTCAGAGAAACAAAGCTGGCCTAAAAAGTCTGTGTTTCAAAATAAAGCCAATTACACAACATGATATTTCTCATCTGTAAACAAAAAAACAAGCTGAGAGCCTAAAATCTTCCTTTCCCAGTGAATATATAGAGGCATTTTCCTATTGTGAGATGGCCATAAATAATGAATCTATCACCATTGTCGAGTTTTTTGATTTGATGATGATCCAATCCTTATGAATTTTAGTACAGTTATGGATACAAATAATTTCAGAAATTGGCTAATAGAACTGTAAAGACTGAATCAATTAAAACAAATGTGTCTATGCTGAGCAAAACATGCATAACAGCAATGACAGATTTTTAAGATATTCATTGGTAGTATCTGTTTCTTGGATTTATATTTGGAAATTGTTTTCCACTAACTTTTTCTCTTGTGCCCTTTAGAAATCCCCTTGGGTTCTCCAGATTTGATTTGACTTTTAAAGATTTATTTATTTTTATTTTATGTGTATGAATGTTCTGCCTACATGTATGTATGTGTATCACAACTGTGCAGGAACCCATGGAGGCCAGAAGAGGGTGCACATCTCCTGAAACTGGAGATACAGGTGGTCCTAAGTACCATGTGAGTGCTGGGAATTGAACTCAGGTTCTCTACAAGAACACTAAGTACTCTTAACCAGAGTCATCTCTCCAGCCATGTACTCTAGATTTTAAACCTGTCTCAAATCTTAAAAATTGTGGTACCTCATCCATAATTTTTTTGAGACAGGGTCTCCCTGTAGCCCCAGCGGGCCTGGAACTCGCTATATAAACCGGGCTGGTCTCAGTCTCACAGAGATCCACCTGCCTCTGCCTCCCAAGTGCTGGGATTAAAGGCATGCACCACCGTGCCCGGCTGTTTATATCTTTGAACCTAAGATTTCTGGCCCAGATATCTACAAAGTCCTTTGGTTTATCCTCTCTTTTTGCTTATCTGTCTCTAGTTCTGTCTCTGTCTTTCTCTCTCAGAGAGAGAAACTCAGATTTTTAGTGCTTTCCATCAGGCATTTCAGGAATATGGAAGAGACCTAATTTGTCTTCCTGCTGGGACTAACACACTGTAAGGAAAAATACAGGGGCAAGACCAAGCAGCCTTCCTCAAGGCAAGGCTAAACAAAGCAAAGTTGCTAGTGCAGCTGCAAGTATAGTGCTCACTTTCTGTCTTTCTGATTCTCTCTCTCTCTCTCCCTCTCCCTCTCTCTCCCTCCTCTCTCTCTCTCTCTCTCTCTCTCTCTCTCTCTCTCCCCTTCCCTCACGCTCTCCCTCCTTCCCAGAGATAAACCTCTTACCCACACCGAGCTGCCAATCCCTCTGCAGTGTTGTGCAGCATTCTCGGCTGTTATATATCATATCATCACTTCATGCCAGGATGTGAAGAATGTAGGTAGGAATGTTAATCATTAACCTATTACCCTGGAATGCTACCTGTTGAGAATTGTCCAGTACTCCGGGAAAAGAGGGGAGACTATATCTGGCTCAACAAGACCATGCCCACCACTCTGACCCACCCCCCAAGCAACCATAGAGCAAGAACTTGAGTACTGGACTCCCACCTACAACACAGGAGTTATGAGCCAGAAGTGGAGTCTTCTTCCAGTGCATCATATAATCTATAACCGCTTTTACCCAGGTGACCCTCAGAAGTCTCAGCTTTGCTCACATTGAAGTGGGAGGGGGGGTTGATCTCCTCTTTTTCTAACAGGCTGTTCAGGATCACCCACCATGATCATCCTCCTTGCCCTGAAATTGATAATTTATGCTTTCTATGCTCACCTAGAGCCTAGAATCTTGACTCTATAGCCCAATGCTAATCAATATCCATATTTGTGCCCCCTCCCCCCAGTTTAGGTGACACTTTAGGTTACCTTCCAAGATTAGAGGTTTAGATCTCAACCACTTTTTGGCTTTGTTTATTTTATTAGTGTTTCTAAAACAAAAGTGGGGTTGTTTTATTTAAAATTTTAAAAAATCATATGCTCACCACAAAAACTAAAGAAAAAAGAGATCAACCAATAGAGGAGAATGACACAAAAATGGAAAAAAGTTATGCATTTCCATCACCCAGATAATGCTCTCTTCTACCTCCTTTAAGAGCTTCCATAACAAGCCCTAAAGAACACCACCAATCCATGTTGTGGCACACTCTGATAACCCCTGGACTTATATTTAACCCAATAAGCACAGAATGGGAGTGTTCAGAACTTTAATCATGAACAGAGTAAAACTATCGAGACTTTTCTTTCTCACTGTATGCTAGCCACAAGGCGAATAATTGGACCTATCATGCTCATCAGCATTTAAGTCCTAGAGCCATGTTAGACAAGTGGAGCAGATATCTGGATATGAAAGCAAATGGCTTTCAGCACCTGACCTGAACTTCTCCAATACATACAAGCATGTTCAAATATCAAGTTTAGGCCTTTAAGAAATTTTGGAAATTATATACACAGATATGTGTGTGTGTTAATATGTATATACAAAACATTACATATTCATATGTAATATAGACTATTACTCAACTCATTTTAGATTGCACAATTTTAAACTGTTCTTATGTTTCCGATTTAAATCTAAAACCATCAGTTAGGTATTTTAATTTTTCTAGAAAGAACTGCCTATTGTAAAATATTTAATGTTAAATTTTTTACTTTACTCTTTTAAAGCAAAACTACTTTTAGTGTACCAAGAAGCAATCAATTTTAACTTGTTTTCATTACTCTAGCTCCATCTGCTCATTGTTAAAAATTGAATGGTGAACTACTTGTGATTCTAGAGTAAGGGACGAGCGCCTCCCTGTGGTGATATTGTAAAATGCATCAAGGAAAATACACTCAGAATCCCATTTCTCTCTCCCCTCTTCTCACTCTCATTCTCTCTTCCTTCCTCTTTCACTCTCTCTCCATCCCTCTTTCCCTTCCCCTCTCTTTTCTCTCTTTCCCTCTACATTCACAGTATTTTTCTAATTGTCATCTAGAGAATTGTCCAGAAAAGGAAATTTTTTTGTCTTGTTTGTTTCTGATTTTTTTTTTGCGATTTTAATACAA
>NW_008330298.1:2568880-2571104 GCF_000622305.1 Nannospalax galili
GTCCTATCAAGTCTAATTGTGTCACCAAATGTCCTGCAGTGTGGGTGCATCCACTGGAGAGCTTGGTTAAACTACCAAGAGTCCCATCCTTGAAAGAGATTGTCTCTTCCCCTCCCAGTAGCTATATGTTGTCAAATTTTCCTTACGTGGGGTGGGAGCTTCTTACCCACTTCCTCATATATATGCTAGAATTTTTTTCTGGTTTGAGCTTGCATGAGACTTATGCATGCTGTCACCATTGCTGTGAGTTCATATGAGTAACTGATCAGCAGTCTGGAAAAATCTATTTATTGTGGTCATCCACCATATCTGACTCTTACAGTCTTTCTGCTTCCTCTTCCGCAATGATCCCTGAGCCTTAGGCAGAAGTTTGATATAGGTGTCCTATGCATGAATAAGCACTCTGCAGTCTCTTGTTCTCTGCACATTGGCCAGTTTTGGGTTTCTGTGTTAATTATCATCAGCTGCATAAGAAACTGCTCTGGAAAGAATTGAGACATTCATTAATCTATAGGTGTAACAATAAGTCATTAGAAGTCAGTTTAAAATACTGTAACTATTTAGTAGAAAACAGGTATCAAGCTCTCTCCCCTATGTCCTGTGACCTGTCTAGCCTCAGGTTCCTAGGCCTGATATCAATGTCAGGTGTGAGCTCCATCCTATGAAGTGGACCTTAACTCCAATTAGAGAATGATTGGTTATTCCCATAATATTTGTGTCACTATTACACCAGTGGGTATATCTTTCCAGGTCAGTTGTTGTTGTAGTTCACAGGATTCACAGCTGAGTAAGGTTAATGATCACTTTTTCTTTCTGGTAGCATGCATAACACCTTCCAGTACTATGAAAGCTAGCCAGTAGAGATGAGGCTCTGAAGTCAGCGCCAGCCTGTTTTCTCCTTGTTAGCTCTACAGCTCATGTATGTAGTGTTTTCAGCAATAGGGTCTTATCATCAAGTTCTAGTGAGTAATCAAGAGCAGGGGCAATGGCCAGTATTGCTTGAGGATCTATAGTACCTGTAGTCAGTAGGTTCTAGAGAGGGAGTCCATTCCTTGCATTGAGGGGTCTTTCTGTTGTCATTGCTGTTGTTAGCCTATAATATCTGGAAGGGGCAATGTCCCCCTTTTACAAGATAACTCCTTTTAACCTCTTTTTATAATGTATATTTATATACTGTAAGAAGCTTCTATAGTGGTAGGTTTCCATATGGCTTTTCTAAAGGCCTTTAGTGTTACTCATCCCTCCCCATACTCCCTCCTCTGCCCTGCCCTCCATTCCCCACACCATTTAACCCTTCCTACTCTAATGTTCTCTTTTCCCTTTCATATCACTTCATTCTACCATCCCTTCCAGGAAACCTACCCCACCACCATGACCACTTATTAGTTTCTTGATTTTTCTGGATTTTCAAACTGAAACACACATATCTAAGGTTTCAGAGCTAGCATCCAGCTATGAAAGAGAACATGTGATGTTTATCTTTCTGGGTCTGGGTTGCTTCATTCAAGATGAGTGTTCCTAGTTCCATCCCTGCAAATTACCTGTGAATTTCTTAATTTTATTTTTTAAGAGCTGAAGAATATTCCATTGTGTATATGTACCACAATATCATTATCCATTCATCAGTTGATGGACATCTAGGTTGTTTCCAATTTCTGGCTTTTATGAAAAGGGCAGCAATGAATATGAATGAACAGGGTTTTTCTAGAGTAGCATATAGGGTCTTTTGGTATATGCCCAAGAGTGGTATGGCTGGATCATATGATAGATCGATATCAAGATTTTTTAAGGACTCTCCACACTGATTTCCAAAGTGGCTATACCAGTTTGTACTGCCACCGGCAGTAGATAAGAGAGTTCCTCTTTCTCCACATCCTCACCAGCATTTTTTTGTTGTTTGTTTTTTGGATCTTAGCCATTCTGAGTGCGGTAAAATGAAATCGCAAATTAGTCTTTTTTTTGTTTTTTTTTAATTATTTATTTAATAACAACATACTTAGAAGAAGCATATCATTTATACAACTGACATATTCAATAACGGTTTCATGAGGTAGGATGCATCTCTTTCAAAATTGGCTGTAAATTTTTAGGTTTACAGTTGAATTATTACAGTTATACAATACTGTACTCAGTATAAACCCTATAAGACATAAAATTAAATGAGGTTTTAAACTTTAAAAAAGCTCTCCATTATTAAAATACACAGTTTCATACAGAAAAATTC
>NW_008330298.1:2571877-2587447 GCF_000622305.1 Nannospalax galili
CTCTTGGAAGCATGGAGGAAATGATTCCTCCGTGTTGACCCTCCTCTTTATAGACTGGACACTGGCTCAAGTCCATCTGGTGGGGTCTCCTCAGCTTCCTTGATCAAGAGGCCAGATGACCCACCACCATTACAGGACATTTTGCGCGATGCTCATAGTCCCTGGGAACTAATCGACCCAGGAGGGCAAGGAGCAAAAAGTGTCCTTTGAATCCCTCTGACCCAATTAGTACAGATCTCAAGGTATGTCTGTCAAACATCCAAGAAGGTTAGCTCCACCACTCTGGTATTTCTAATCACTGTGTGTCCTGCAGACAAATCTTGGGTAATGACCAGCCGGCCCCAAACAAACCCCATCTAGAGATATTTTTCTTGATCTATTATTTATAATTTGTCAGTAGATTGTAGGAATAATATGGTTCCCTCTGGTTTTCGTGACTAGCTAGGCATTGTTTCTCTCTTGTTTAATCTGCATTTTTCCCTGATAAACCAAGGATGAACATTTTTAAAGTATTTCTCAGCCATTTGTGTTTCATCTTTAGAGAACTCCCTAGTCAGCTTCTTACCCCACTTTTTAATTGCGTTGTTTTGTGATGTTTACTTTTCTAATTCTTTCTGTATTCTAGATGCTAACTCTATTTCAGAGGTATAGCTAGTAAAGATTTTTTTCCATTCTGTAGGTTCCCTCTTCACTTGAATGATGGTATTCCTTTGATGTATAGAAGTTTTTTACTTTCATGTGGTCCCATTTATCAATTGTTGGACTTAATATCTGCACTATAGGAGTCCTGTTTAGAAAGCTCTTTCCTGTTTCTATAAGTTCCAATGTATTCCCTGTTTTCTCCTCTTCTGTTTTCAGGTATTGGATCTTATGTTGTTGTCCTTGATCCATTTGGGGTTGAGTTTTGTGCATAGTGAGAGACAGGGATCTAGTTTCATTCTTTTACATGCTGCCATGCAGTTTGACAAGCACCATTTGTTGAACATGGTGTATGTATGCTCTTTTCTCCAATGTGTATTTTTGGCTCCTTTGTCAAAAATCAGGTGGCTGTAAATATGTGGATTTAAATTTAGGTCCTCAATTCTATTCCACTGAATAAGATGTCTGTTTTCATGCCAGTCCCATGCTATTTTTTATTACTATCTCGCTCTGTAGTAAAATTTGAGATCAGGGATGGTAATGACTCCAGCAGTTCTTTTATTGTTCAGGATTATTTTGGTTATCTGGGGTTCTTTGTATTTCAGTATGAAATTTGACATTATTTTTTCAATTTCTATGAAGAATTGTGTTGGAATTTTAATGGGTATGTTCTTCCCTACTCTTAAAATGATTCTGTTTCTGAGTTTCAGCAGAAAGTCTTTAAGCTCAGAGCCTAGGATTTGTGACCTTTTACCATCTATCTTTTGCTTTCTCCTCATCCTTCATGCACACTATCTTAACCCCTTCAAACAGCATTTGCTTAAAATCACGAAGATGGAACATTCCTAATTATCCACCAATGTTAACATAACCAAAATCAGAATTTTTCCTAGAACATTTATTTCCAAAATATTTAGTCTCGTGAAATTTTCTTTATTTGGTGCCATGTGTGTGTGTGTGTGTGTGTGTGTGTGTGTGTGTGTGTGTATTTCAGTGTGAGTAAGCACTGGTTCTCATGGAAAATCTTAAATAGTACTTTCTAGTACTATTTATGTTAAAAGTACTGTTGGGGAAAATACTGTTATTCATTGACCCAATAAAACTTCAGCAAGCTTTTGCTACTCATACTTACTGGAGAAACAACAATAAAGGGGCCAACGATAACTCTTGCCTGTTTGAACTTAACAACTCTTAATACAATTTAAGATACATAAGAAAGGGGCCAGCTGTGGTGGTGCACACCTTTAATCCCAGCACATGGGAGGCAGAGGCAGGTGGATCTGTGTGAATTCAAAGCTGGCCTGGTTTACATAGTAAGTTCCAGGCTAGCCAGGGATACACAGTGAGACCTGTCTCAAAAATATATATATAAAAAATTACTCAAACTTAGAAGTCAGATATTGTGTGTGTATGTGTGTATGTATATGTATATGTGTATGTGTCAATGTGTCCTGGTTTGTTTCTTCATTGCTGTGACAAAACACTCTGACCACTACCAACTTGGGGAGGAAAGGGTTTATTTATCTTACATCTCCCGGGTCACAGTTCATCAGGGAGCCCAAGGTAGGAACTCAGGGCAGGAACCTGGAGGCAGGAGCTAGAGAACAGGCCATGGAGGAATGCTGCTTACTGGCTTGCTCCCCTGGCCCCCGCTCAGCCCGGTTTCTTATGCAACACAAGCCCCCCCGCCCAGGGGTGGCACCACCTACAGCGGGCTGGGCCCTCCCACATCACTCATCAAGAAGATGCCCCTCAGACATGGCCACAGGCCAGTCCAATAGAGGCAATTCCCCAACTGAGGCGCCCTCAACCCACGCATGTCAAGTTGACACTAAAGCTATCCAGCACACAATGTGTACGTATATGTATGTATGTGTGCATATATACGTATGTGTAGGTGTGTATGTGTATATGTGTATGTATGTTTATGTGTACAACTGCATGTACATGTGTGTATGTGTACATGTATATGAATATATGTGTATATGTGTATGTATATGTGTGTATGTTTGTGTATGGTTATGTGCATGTGATGTACTTCCTTCAAACTAGAGTTGGGTCCCTCATTTTTTTCAGTACCATTCCTCTCTAATTCCCTCTCTACACAGTGTGAATACAATTCAATTGGGTACAAAACTAAAATTAACTGTTTTTGTAACTCTATAACAGAAAGTAAAATCCATATAGGGAGAAAAAAAGAGTATATTCTACATTCCAAAATTACCAGATTCTCCTTTTCTCAGGTTGCCAAAACAGGAAATAAAATAAGTATATGCATACCTGGGAAGCCACCCTGCCATGGTATCTTGCCTTTTGCTTTTGGAATTCCTTGCTAAATCAGATATAATCTGGAAGTACCTCAGGCTGATGCAAATGGGAACCTTGGGTAAATTTCTCCTTGTGCTTTTATGTCTGTGATCTGTGGACACCACCCAAATTGAAAACTGGCTGGAGTCAACAATCCAGCAATTTTTTCAATGCCATTCCCATCTAATTCCCTACTCTACCCAGTGTCTTGTTGCTCCTCCTCTCCCAACATTTCTAGTACATTGTCTGGAACTCATTCCATAGAACAAAATACACTGTCCCTTCTTCCTCCCGTGTTATCTCCTATCAGTGACTAGAAGTTGACTCTCCACACAAATCCACATCTTATGTAGCCAACTAAAGGCTCTGCATTCTGGGTTGGGGTGGGAAGACCAGATTTTATGTTTGCCAATCTATTCACTAAACTACTAATATTTCATTCTTATAAAAATAAATCCTGAGTCCAATTAGGGCTACCATATGCAAATGGATGTGGGGTCATCCAAAGGGGCACAGAGAACCTACCAGTGGCTACAGTCCTAAAGAAAAGTGAGTCTTTGGGGGCTGGAGAGATGGCTCAGTGGTTAAGAACACTGGTTTTTCTTGAAGAAGACCTGGGTTCAAAATCCAGCACCCACACGGCAGCTAACAACTGCCCGTAACTCCACTCCCAGGGGATCCAATAGCCTCTTTTGACCTTCACGAGTATTGCGCGACACGGGTGCACTTACCTACATGCAGGCAATACATGAATACACATAAAATTTAAAAAATTTTAAAAAGAAAGAAAAGTGAATCTCCTCAGAAGCCAACTCCTGTCAATATTTCCTCAACTAGGGGTGTGGCTTTGGAAGCTCCTCCCACATCCACGCAGGAATTTTTTTAAATATTTTTATTGAATTTTTGAGAATGTAATACAATGTATTTTGATCATATTCAGAACCACTCCCCATCTGCTGCCCTCCCTTACTAGTCTCCCACCAGATTTCATGTCCTCTATTATTTTTAAGGCCTAGTGGAGGCTAATTTGTGTTCCCTAAATATTCTTGGGTATGGGTCCATCCTCTGGAGACTAGTCAACCTAGCCAGCATCACAGCCTTAAAGAAAACCTGTTCTCCCTTTCCCAGAAGCTATCAGTTGCCAATAGTTCCTCACCTAGGGTTGGGGCTTCTTATTCATCCCCATGTTGGGAATTTGTCCAGCTTGAGCTTAAATGAGGTCTTGTGCATGCTGTCACCACTGCTGTGAGTTCATATTTACAACTGACCTGCTGTCTGGAAAACAGTTTCCTTGTAGTCTCCCACAACATCTGGCTCTTGCCATCTTTCTAGTCCCTTTTCTGCAAAGATCCCTAAGTCTTGGGAGGCAAGGGTTTGAAATAGGTGTCCCATTCAGGGCAAAGCACTCTGTAGTCTCTCATTCTCTGCACACTGAACAATTGTAGCGGGAGGGTCTCTGTGTTAATCACTATCTGATACAAGAAGCATCTCTGGTGAGAACTGAGGGCTACATTAATTTATTAATATAACTAATAAGTCATCAGGAATTGATTTAATATCATGTCCATTTAGCAGAATAATGGTAGTATGTTCTTACTTATGGCCTGTGACTTATCTCACCATAGGTTCCTAGGCCTGTTATCAGTTCCAGATATGGAGTCCATCTCATGAAGCAAACCTTAATTTCAATCACAGGTGGTTGGTTACTCCCATAACATTTGTGCAACTGTTACACTGGTGGACATATCTTACCAGGCCAGTTGTTATTGTAGGTTGCAGGATTCACAGCTGAATAAGGTTGATGACTACCTTTCTCTTCCAGTAGCATGCATAGAACTTTCTAGTACTATGAAAGCTATCTAGTAGAGATGAGCTTCAAGGTCAGTACCAGCTTGATTTCTCCTTGTTTGTTCTATGACTCACATATGTAGGATCTTCAGCAATAGGGTCTTACTGTCAAGTTCTGGCAGGTAACCAAGAGTAAGGACAGTAGCCCTTATTTTTTGAGAATGTATGGGACCCCACCCCCACATCAACAGCTTCAGAAGAGGGAGTTCTTCTTAGCATTGGGTTTTTTATTTGCTAATCTGCGGTGATTGGTAGAGGCATTTTCCCCCTTCTCCATTACAGGCTAACTTCATTTATGTTCTTATATTATATAAAAGTTCACTCTTCCTTTTAGTGAAACATTATATCCAGCACAAAATAGGGAACTAAAAGTTGAGCCCTTATCTTATCATAGAATAATTTTTCCTTTTCTGATCCCTACTAACCTAGACCAGCACATATATAACCATAAACAGATGCTATCAAATTGATAATATCTATAGTTTGTAACACAAACAGGACATCTCCACTGCTTTCAAGAATTATCTGTGTTGTTTGTAGCACTTTAATATGCAAAACATCTATATACACATTCATACATTGTTTTGGGTTAAGGGCAGGGAAGGGTCATGAGGGATTAAGCCTATATTTCCAGGACACAAAAGGAGCACATGGCTCAGTGAGCTTGTCTACATTATAAATAAGCAAAGGTAAGATTAGCATTTTGGTTGCAAGGTTAAATAAAAGTCACTTGTCGATTTTGTAAAAGTTCTTCTTAGAGGGGAAGGATCTGAATATAATCAAAACATGTTGTATGAAATTCTCAAAGACTCAATTAAAGTATAAATAAGTAAATAATTATAAAAGGAGGATATGAGGTTTGTAGGAGATGAGATGGGGGAAGTCCTAGGGACAGTTGGAGGGTGGAACAAGGGATAGATATGATCAAGATACATTATATGCATGCATGAAAATTTTAAATAATAAAAAAATTCCTTTTGTGTTTTGAATATCACACTAACTACATACCACATTTGACCTGTTTTCCTGTCATGTAATGCCCTGTCCATCCATGGTTATTGAGGACTCCAATTTTGTGCATGTTAATATTGTCAACTTGACAGGATCTAGTATTACCTAGGAAACAAACTTCTGGGCATGGCTGTAAAGACATCTCTATATTAGGTTAATTGAATTGGGATACCCACCTTAACTGTGGGAGGCACCAGCCCATGGGCTATGGTCCTGAACAGAATAAAACGGAGACTTATGAGATGAGCACCAGCATTTATCTGCTTCCTAACTGTGATCACAATGTGACTAGTTGCCTCATGATACTGCAACCACGCCTTTCCCTTCAAAATGGACTCTATTCCCTCAAACTGTGAGCCAAAATAAACATTTTCCTTTTTTAATTTTAAAAAATATTATATTTTGTGATGGTGATGGAAAGTTGGCTAATAGTGAAAATTGAGGTGCCAGGCAGCCTCTGCTCTTGCAAGAACAACCAGTGTTCTTAATTGCTGTGCTATCTCTCCAGCCCCACATTTTCTTTTTTTAAAGCTGATTTTGTTAGGTATTTTATCACAACAATAATAAAAGTAATTAATACAAACATCTAATTCACAATCAATCTCTACTTTTTTATATTTTATTTATTATTTTTATTTTATGTGTATGAGTGTATCGCCTGCATGTATGTGAGTGCACCTGTGTCATGAAATGCCACAGAGGCCAGAAGAGGGCTTTGGATTCCCCTGAAACTCGAGTTAAGGATGGTTCATAGCCGCCATGTGGGTGCTGGGAATTGAACCCAGGTCCTCTGCAAGAGTAGTCAGTGCTCTTAATCACTGAGCCATTTCTCCAGCCCCCAATCTCTACTCTTAATCATCTTTGTGGGTAACTGCTAAATCCATAAGAATGACTGATATACAACTATGGCCAATTGTAGGTTTGTGTTAATCACCATCTGCTGCATAAGGAAACTTATCTTGTGAAAATTGAGAGATGCATTGAAGATGCGTCACTTAGGGTTAAGCATCTCAAAGACACTTATTCTTGGTGTATGACTCTTTCTGGAATTCTGTAATAGAATCTATCTGTTGCAAAAAGAAGCTTCTTCGATGAGGTGTGAGAAATACTTGTCTGTATATGAGAATGCATACTTAGAATAGAATAAGAAATTATATTTGTCTAGGGATGTGGCAAAAGTAGGTTTTTCTCTTTGCTGAGGCCACTACAGACTTCCACGTGGGCACCCCCAATATACACATTTCTGTATCTATCTTGGTTTCCATCAGCATTTTGTCCTGATGATTACTGTTACCTTACACAAACTCTCTCATTTCAATTACCATGAGGCCATTATTTGCTGTTTTGCATATTTCCTGGTGGCTTCTTTTAGATATAACTTTTCTCTAAGAAAGTGTTAGAGTTCTCCTAGTGCTTACATTAACCCCCTTCTCCTCTCATTTACTACATCTTCCCAGGATTTGAAGCATTACTTTGGAGACAACTTCCAGTATAGAATCTATAGCCTGAATTCACCTTGAGCACTCATCTTCCAACACATACATCTAATTGCTTCGTAGCCATGCCCTGAAGATACTTAAAAAGCTTGCTATGTTAAAATAGAAACTCTTGGGAATATAGGAAAGGAAGAAAGTCATAGTATTGCCCATTCAGCCTTGGAAAAATCTGGATGAAATTTTTGGATAGACAGCTTTACCACTCCATCTTCACCTGGCTGAACATTGTATGATAGCCCTTCTCCAAAGTGGAGGTAGAATTTTAATAAACATTATAATAAACTCATTATAATAAGCTCATTATAATAAACTCATTTCATTATAATAAACTCATTTCACTTTCGGGATCAGCCTAAAGATTCCAGGTACCTTTTGTTTATAACCTATATTATTTTAATTTTAAAGAAATATTTTATCTTGAGCTGGGTGTGATGATGCATACCTTTAGTCTCAGCACTCAGGAGGCAGAGGCAGGTGGAACTTGTGAGATCCAGGTCAGCCTGGTCTCCATAGTGACTTCTAGGCCAGCTGGGGCTACAGGGAGATCCTGTCTCCAAAAGACAAAAAAAAAATTCTTCATATTTAAAACTCTTTTATTAGCAAATGATTCATGTTCAACATTATTTGAACAATTTGTCATCATTTAAACAACTGTCTTCCAGAACTGTTCATATAAAAATCTTGGAAACCCCCCCCCGCAACACTAACATTAACTGAAGTATCTGGGCCAGGGTAGTACAGAGAAGTATATTCCCACCACACACAAACTCATTGCCCAACACAGACTAGGGAACTATGCGGTGGAGGAGAAGATAATGATGAAGATGAGCAGTAATCTTCCCACTGTAGCTCCTTTAACAAGTTACATTGTTTTCACCAACAGGTCTTAAGTAGTATATAAAATGTACAGTCAATAATCCCTAGTATACCTAGGTCAAAGATTAAATCCTGAACTTCTCAGTCCAATACTCACTTTCAACATCATTCTACCTTTCTTAATTCTTCCATGAACAAACTAAATAGTCTTTCTACACATCATGTTCTGGGACTGAATAGAGATAGTTAAACCCAGGTCATGGTTTTGTCTTTGTCTACTTAAAACTCTGCTTCTGGTCCTATCAATGATATGAACTATCTTCCTCTGTCCAAGGATTATTGACTCAAAAACAAGGGGGAGAAATTGCTGATTAGGGAAGATTACAAAGGGCCTTGAATATCAGACTGAAAACCAAAGACTTAAATTTATAAAAAGCCTGTGAAGTTCCTAAGCAGAAAGCAAAAAGACAGAAGCAGAAACCATGTTTCAGAATTTAGTGAAGCAGTAAGTATTTGTAGTAAAGATGAACTATGACGGAAGATTGGAAGCAAGGAAACCTATTTCAGGACCCCAGGAGTAAGGAAATCAGCCTAGCCCAATCAAACACACCTGTCTCATGTCTTCAAGCTTAATCCCTTATCAAATAGACCAGAGAATCTAAATAGGGAAACCATCCAGCAACATAGGACAGATGGCCATATTTGGAACAAATTTAGAACATCACAGTGATCAGAAAATGAAATTGACATCACTGTAGATCACGCTTTGGATAGCTTGAATTTTTAAAGAGAAGCCATTTGCTACTTCAACATGAACATCTAAAGTGTTTCCTTTGAGTGCAGCACTAAAATTGGGGACTATTTATAGTAGAGCACTACCAATAATAGAGGATGACTCTGTTAGATTCTCCATGTCTTGCTTTTCAAACTATCACTGGGCTCTCATTTTAGTATTGTATTACAGATCTTTTTTTAAATCTATACATATGGAAATAGAATCTTACAGGCTCCTGGGACCTTGCTTATTTGAACTTAGAGCAATGGTGACAGCATGCACAAGGCCATGCAAATTCAAGCAGACAAAAACCCAGTATAGAACTGTGGAAATGGGCAGCAGGCCCCAATCTTAGCTGAAGAAGTATTGGGCAGCAGATTACTGTTGGACAAAGAATTGCTGAACTTAGACTGGACAATGGTTCAAGTCCATCTGGTGGGGTCTCCACGGTCTCCCTGAATAAGAGGACAGGTGACTCACTACAGTTACAGGACATTTTGAGAGATGTTCCATAGTCCCCTGGAACTTAGTCGACCTTGGATGGCAAAGAGCAAAAACTGTCCTTTAAGTCCCTCTGACAAGATTAGCATAGCCCTCAAAGTATGGCTGTTACACATCCAAGGTTAGTTCCACCACTATGGTACTTTTAATTACCATGTGTTATGTAGAAAAAGCTTGGACAAAAACCAAACATTCTCAGATAAACCTTGACTAGACATGTATTTTGTTCCTTGAGCTAGTTGACTCAACTATGACCTTAGAAATTTTAAGATTATGTATATATTAATTTTGTCTCATCCTTTATATATTGTAACAAACCTACACAGACCTTCATCACTTGCTTAGGCTTTTTCATTTTTTCTGTCTCTTTTGAAAAATATTTCCATTCCCATATCCTTTTAGCATCTTTTACATTCTCATTTTCTTTTTTAATAACTATGAGACCTAATAACACTAACAAATAAATTTTCCATCTGTATCTGTTCTGAGAATTCTTTCCCTGGGGATACTAAGCAATGTTTATCCCCTTCTAAGGTTCTAGTGTCAAACCAATGCTTGATTAAAGTTTTCCTGGGGAACCAATGATTTACTGAGCTTACATACAGAGATGACTAAGGAGTTGCTATGGTGTATGAGTGATCTGAGGGTATGCACACTAGAAAGCCTTTACCCAGCATGGATCAAGTCTTCTCTTCCTAGCCTTCCCCAGATTATATAGTTTAGCCCTCCCCAAATCCGGGAGACCATGTGTGATTAGGGCCAAATTATATACAGTTGGCTGGGAAGAGTGGCTGGATACTCTGGTGAAGGTCCAATGACCCTGCTTGCCCCTCCTTTAATGAAGGAGCACAACCATCGACAAGCCAAATTATGACGATATTTAGCAAGCAGGCACCACTGAAGTCATGATGATGGTAGTTATTTCACCCAGAAGAGACTGCTGGACAGCATCGCCTTACTAAAACAACATGGAATTTAAAAGGATTTGGTAGGATTTGCTACCATTTGCTAAAAGGATTTAAAAGGATTTGCTAGGATCCACAAATGAGGGAGAACACACCTTTTGTTTTTCTGAGTCTGTGTTACTTCACTTAGTATAACAGTTTCTAGATCCACCCATTTACCTGCAAATTTCATTATTTCTTCTTTCTTTACTGTTGAGACTCAACACGGAGGAAACATTTCCTCCATGCTTCTAAGTGAAGTCAGCCATGGTCAAGCAGGACCTTTGACTTATCTTCATATAGATGGAACTGGTAAAAGGAGCCAGGGCTCCTCCCAAGCCCATGTGACACCCAAGGAACAGATCCTCAAAAGACCTTAAGAGTAAAAATAAATTGGTTTTTGTGGACCAACTGTATGGTCTTAAACACCCAAAAAGAAAGTAGAACCAAAGATTAAAGTGATCAATATATTTCTTTAAGAGTTCCAGGGAAGGGGCTGGAGAGATAGCTCAGCAGTTAAGAGCACTGACTGCTCTTTCAGAGGACCTGGGTTTGATTCCCAGCACCCACATGGCAGCTACAAACCATCTTTAGCTCCAGTTCTAGGGGAATCTGAAGCCCTTGTCTGACCTCTGTGTCATTGCACGACATGGGTGCCCTCACATACATGCAGGCAATACACCCATACACATAAAATTAAAATAATAAAATATTTTTTTAAAAAGAGTTCAAAGGATTACACTTCCCAGATATTAGGCTTAAGTCCATATAAAATGTTATTTAGACAATTATGTCTCATTGATGATTTTGTTTGTAAGCAGCAAGTGCTGCTCAGATGTAAAACTAAAACCCTGGTCTGCAATACTGCTGTGCCCACATGTGGCTAAGAGAGACAATCCACTACTGTTTTAAAATGATGGCTAAATTTGTTTTCTCCCCCTATCTAGAAGCCTTTGCAAGGGAACTGACACTGATTCTAGCTACCTCAACAGCTATCAAAGTGCCTGCAAACGAATCCTGACTCCACCACTTTCAAGTCCAACCATGGCAGACAAAAGAAAAGTGAGGGGGAACCCAAAAGAAGGATGCTTTTGGAAGCTTGCATCAAGAAATTCCAATGGACTCTGATATGAACATTTGAAATGTGCCCTGTTCTAATCTTTTTCTGGTTCCCTGTCTAGAACTTGTAATGCTAACTACTCTTGCCTATACTTCTCCTTCACATCTCCTATTCACCAGTAAAGGACTTTCTTTCCTCCCTACAGATAAGAATTATGCAATTTTGGAGTCTTTTAGATAGACCCACTGAAGGGGTACCCCAATTGCCTCACCCTGCGTCACTGTTCAGCATGGAAGAAGCCAGAGTGGAATGCATCCCAATTCCCTATTAGCAATTTAGGTAACCTCTTCAGAGGATGGTGTGATAAGAATAGGAAGTAGGAATTGGCTAGGCAGTTAGGGTAAAAAAGACACCAAAGAAGTGTAGCCAGTTTCTTGGCTGAAAATCAAAATGTCCTTGGGCCTCTTAGCAACATACTCTGTTCCAAAAGCCAAAGCTGTCAAAAGTATTTGGGAGCTCTTATCTAATCTCCAAAAGATTTTAGGGTTACCTCTTCAGAGGGGTAAATGTTAGAGTAGCAAAACACCCCATGAAAAAGAAAGAGTACACGAAGTTGTCAGGAAAAAGTGATAGGGAAATATGGAATAAGTTGGAGGGGAGGGAATGGGAATGTATTTGATCAAAATACCTTATATGCATGAATGAAATTCTCAATAAATTTTTTTAAAGTTAAAAAAAAGAATTCACGATCTTCTTTAAGGGAGTGACTCTAATAGGCTAACTAAATACCGGTGGATGAATTTGCACTGAAGGACTTCTGGGAACACTAACTTGGCTCCATAGACCATAACACAAATGACAGAATGCATGGAATCCAGCGGGGCTGGGGGGAGGGACACTATAAGAAGGTGCAAATGGAGTAGGGAGTAAAAAGATGGTTAAGATGTTGTGTATGAGACAGTCACCAGCTTCTTGGGGTCATCATCTTTCCTGGGTAAGTTTGGTGGCCCCCACCATGCCTTGACTCCCCCAGCCTCATTCACCCTCCCAGCTCCCCCACCCCATCTCTTCTCCTAGCCTGGGTACTGGCCCATTTATTGTGCTGGCAACCCAGACCCCTGGACAGTCCTCTTGGCAGACTTCCCACTGCTTCCTGATCCCTTGCATCCAGACCAACCCAATTCTTCCCTGTGGTCCCCAGGAGTCCTCAGGGCCTGCTCGTGCCCCCCACCTTCCTTTGCATCCCTGGGGGCATAATCACCAGCTTCCTGGGACCAGCATCTTTCCTGGGCCCTGCACCCAGGCCAGGTCAGCCCCCAAATTCCTGAAGTCAGCATCTTTCCTGGAGGGATTCAGAATTAGGAGAAAGCCTGAGAGCATATGATCCTCATCCGACTTGGGCCTCTGTGGGAACTCCTGAGCAGCAAAATGAAAGCAATTTGGCCACTACAATGTAAAATCAAAAGAGAGAACCTGAAGCCTAGACCAACCAGCTTTCCATCCCCAACAAGTAAACCACAAGCAGACATAAAGTTTTCAAAAAGAAGCAGACCTAAACTCAACAAAAGAGAGGCTTGAGTCACACACAAGAATCAGAAACTACAAAAGAAACCCACATGTCAAAGTCACAGAGAAAAAATAATAACATGAAAAACCAAAATAATATATCCCCACCAAGTACCAACAGTCCTGTAGAGAAGTACAATGAGGATAAATCCCTAGAAAAAACACAGGATATGGAACTCAAAAGAACAATTATAAACAATGATAAACTGATAAAAGAATTCAGTGAATTTAAAGAATACACAAAGAAATTAAAGAACTGAAAGAAGATAGGGAAAACTTCTGAATGAATTCAGAGAAGAGAAATATTGGAGAATACTCAGGCTGAAATGAAGAAGGGAGTAAAACATTCAGTAAGCCAATTAGAAACAACAGGAGAAAGCCTCACCAATAGGATGAATGAAATGGAAAACAGAATATCAATACTGAAAGATAAAGTGGATGAATTAGACCACTCAACCAAAGATTATGAAAAATTTAAGAAAACAGAAGATTGGAATATGCAGGAATTGTATGACACCATAAAAAGACCAAACTTACGAATCATAGGCATACAGGAAGGAGAAGAATCTCCAAATACAAGAAGCATATAGAACACCAAACAGACAGAATCAGAAAAGAAATTCTCCACGGCACATCATAGTAAAAACACTAAACGTACAGAAAGCTGCAAAAGAGAAACAAGTCACATTGGGTCAAATGGTAAGTTCATTTGTGGTTTTTTAAGAGTTTTCCACACTGCTTTCCACATGGTTTGAACAAATTTGCAGGCCCACCAACAGTGGATTAGTGTTTCCCTTTCCCCACATCCTCTCCAATATTTGGTACCATTTGTTCTCTTAATCTTAGCCAGTATGACTGGTATAAGATGAAACCAGCTCTTCAGAGAGTACTTGAAACAATACAAAGAGCTGAAGAAAGGAAAGACCATACCCAAGGGGTTACAGAAAGAAACATAATGAAGGTATAACTATGGAAATGAACAACTACACCAAGAATGTGAACAGAAATAAAAATGACAGGAATCAATATACATCTTTCATTAATAACTTTAAATATCAATGGACTGAACTCTTCAGCCAAAACACACGACTAGTTGAATGGATTAAGAAATAAAACTCATCTTTTTGTTGTCTACAAGAAACTCATCTCACTTTCAAGGACAGGCACTACCTTAAGGTGAAAGAATGGAAAAAAATACACCAAGCAAATGATACTAAGAAAAGAGCAGGTGCTACAATTCTACTTTCTGACAAAATAGACTTTAAAACTAATGAGATGAAATAAAGAGGGTCACTTCATTCTGATCAAAGGACCAATTGACCAAGAAGATATTACAACCATGAACATATATTCACCAAACTCTGGCACACCCAACTTCACAAAAAAGTACTACAGGACTTTTAGAACCATATTAATCCCAACTCATTAATAGTAGAGGAATTTAATACCCCATTTTCTCCATAAGATAGGTCAACAGGACAGAGAATTAACAGAGAGACATCTGAATTAAACAATACCATACATCTAATGGGCCTAACAGATATCTACCAAATATTCCACCCAAGCACCAAAGAATATACTTCTTATTCTGCATCCCATGAGACTTTCTCCAAAATGAACCATATACTGGGGCACAAAAGAAACTTCAACAAAAACAAAAGAATTGAAATAATTCCATGCATTCTGTCAGACCACAATACAATAAAGCATAAAATCAGCACTGGAAGAAACCTTAGTAACTATAGGAACGCATGGAGATTTAAAAAAAAAAAATGCTCTTGAATGATGAATGGGTCAAATGAGAAATTAAGAAAGAAATAAAAGTATTCCTGGCATTAAATGAAAAGGACAATACAACACAACAAAACCTCTGGGACACGCTGAAAGCCATTCTTAGAGGGAAGTTTATAGCTCTAAGTGCCTACATCAAAAAATCAGAAAGAACACAAATAAATGACGAATGAGAAGGAAAACAACAAAACTTCTGGGACACACTGAAAGCAGTCCTTAGAGGGAAGTTTATAGCTCTAAGTGCGTACATTAAAAAATCAGAAAGAACACAAATAAATGATTTGCAATTGCAAATCAAGACACTTGAAAAGCAACAACAAATGAAACACAAACCCAGCAGACAAGAAGAAATGACAGAAATCAGAACAAAAATGAACGAAATAGAAACAAAACAGAAAGAATCAACAAATCCAAGAGCTGGTTCTTGGAAAATATAAACAAGATTGACAGACCGCTAGCCCAGTTAACCAAAGGAAAGAAAGAGAACCTCCAAATAAACAAAATTAGAAATGAAAGGGGAAGCATCACAATAGAAATCAAAAAGATCCAGAACATTGTAACGGAATACTTTACAAACCTATAAGCTACTAAAAGAAATGGATGGGTATCTAAAATCATGGGAACCACCAAAGCTAAACCAAGAAGAGATCAACAGCTTAAACAGACCCAAAACACATAAGAAAATTGCAAGAGTAATACAAAACCTCCCAACTAAAAAAAGCCCATGACCAGATGGATTTACAGCAGAATTCTAACAGACATTTAAAGAACATCTACATCCAATACTACTTAATTTATTCAAAAAGATAGAAATTG
>NW_008330298.1:2587493-2590733 GCF_000622305.1 Nannospalax galili
TCTCTGCTGACTAGTTTTAGTTTAAAGAATATTTTGTCAGAAAGCTATAGATCCATATCCTTAATGTACATAGATGCAAAAATTCTCAACAAAATACTTGTAAACCGTACACAGACACACTTCAAAAAGATAATCCACCATGATCAAGTTGGTTTCATTCCAGAGATGCAGGGATGTTCAATATACATAAGTCAATGAATATCATAAATCATATAAATGGACTCAAAGACAAGAACTACATGGTCAGCTCAATAGATGCAGAGAAGGCCTTTGACAAAATTCAACATGCATTCATGTGCAAAGTCCCAGAGGGATTTGGACTGGAGGGAACATACCTCAACATAATTAAAGCCATATATAACAAACTCACAGCCAACATCATTCTAAATGGAGAAAAACTGGAAGCATTCCCATTGAAATCAGGAACCAGACAAGGCTGTCTGCTATCTCCACTCCCCTTTAACATAGTGCTTGAAAGTCTTGCAAGAGCAATAAGACAAGAGAAGGAAATTAAAGGAGTAATAGTTGGAAAAGAAGAGCTCAAATTATCTATTATTGCAGACGATATGATCCTATATCTAAGAGGCGCCAAATATTCCACCAGAAAACTTCTAGAAATGATTAACACATTCAGTAAAGTGGTCTGTAGCCTTTCTATATACCAAAAATAAGCAGAGAAAGAGTACATGGTAACACTCCTTTTCACAATGGCTGCAAAAAACAAATCTCAGAATAAACCTTACCAAAGACATTAAAGAACTCTACAATGAAAGTTTTAAATATTTAAAGAGATTGAGGAAGACATCAGAAGATGGAAGGACCTCCCATGCTCATGGATTGGAAGAACTAATATTGTGAAAATGACCATGCTACCAAAAGCCATTTATAGATTCAATGCAATGCCAATCAAAATCCCCATGGCATTCTTCACAGAACTGGAAAAAAATCCTAAGATTCATGTGGAAGCAAAAAAGACCTCAAATAGCCAAAGCAACCCTGAGCACTCAGAGAAATTCTGGGGGCATTTGTCATAAAAGCAACATGGTACTGGCACAAAAATAGACCCATAGATCAATGGAACAAAATTGAAGACCCAAATATGATTACACACAATTTCAGCCACCTGATGTTTGACAAAGAGGCCAAGAACATTTGCTGGAGAAAAGACAGCATGTTCAGCAAATAGTCATGGAAAAACTGGATCTCCACCCATAGAAGAATGAAACTAAACCACTATTTTTCACCTTGCACAAGAGTCAACTCCAAATGGATCAAAGACCTCAATGTGAAGCCTGAAACTCTGAAACTGTTAGAAGAAAACATTGGCAATAGCCTACAAGATATAGGTGTAGGAAAGGATTTTCTAAACCAGACATCAATTGCTCAGGAAACAAGGCCAGGAATCAACAAATGGGACCTCATTAAACTTAAAAGCTTCTGTACATCAAAAGAAGCAACCAAGGAAGTGAAGGGAAAACCCACAGAATGGGACAAAATCTTCACCAGTGACACAACTGACAGGTTTAATATCCAGAATAAATATTGAACTCAAAAAACAAAGAATCAAGAATGGAAGTAACCCAATTAAAAGATGGGCTAAGGAGCTGAAAAGAGAATTCTCAAAAGAAGAAATAAAGATGGCTAAGAAGCACCTTAAAAAGGTGTTCAACACTATTAGTAATTAGGGAATTGCAAATTAAAACCACTTTAAGACTTCATCTTACTCCAGCAGACTAGCTAAGATCAAAAGAACAAATGATACCAAATTTGGAGATGATGTGGGGAAAGGGGAACACTCATCCACTGCTGGTGGGATTGCAAACTTGTTCAACCCCTATGGAAAGCAGTGTGGAGAACTCTTAAAAAGCTAAAAATGAACTAACCACTCGACCAAGTTATACCACTCCTTGGTATATACCCAAAGAACTCATCCTATTGCAGACCCACTTATACATCCATGTTTTCTGCTGCTCTTTTCACAATAGCTAAGAGATGGAAGCAACCTAAGTGTCCCTAAACTGACAAGTGGATAATGAAAATGTGGATCATTTATATGATGGAATTTTACTCAGCAGTAAAGAAAGATGAAATCATGAAATTTGCAGGTAGAAACTGTTTTACTAAGTGAAGTAACACAGACTCAGAAAAATAAAATGACATATGTTCTCGCTCATATGTGGATCCTAGCACCAAATCCTTATAAGTGAGTATGTATCTAGACATAACTACAAGAACCAGTGCCGGGGGTTCAAACCTGTGACCCCCGGTGAGGTGAGGATTGGGGATGAATAAGCATGCCATTCACCAGCCCACGCCACCCCCATTAACTGGGGACACTCAGACACAACGGGGAGTCTTAGTCAGGCAGAGACTCATTTATTGCAAGTGTCACAAAGCTTATAAAGGCACCTGGAACTGCCCCCTCCCCCCCTGAAGGTGTATCTTAAGGATGGTCACAGGCTGATCATGCACTCCTCAGCAGTGCAGAAGTACTCTTCAGACTTTTTTTTTTGAGATGGATGTTTGTTTATTTTTTTTTAATTAAAAGAAGCATTTCATTACAACAGCATTAACCTATTCAATAACATTTTTCTGAGCTAGGGTACATCTCTTTCAAAATTGGCTGTACATTTCCAGGTTTACAGAAGAATTATTACGCTAATATAATCTTTTACTCGTTATAAACTCTATAAGACATAAAATTAAATGAGGTTCCAACGTTTAAAAAACATCTCCACTTCGTTGTCAAAGCACACAGTTTCATACAGAAAAATTCATTCCAAGGCAATTGACATTGAGACGTTTTCACATGCATTTCTAATCTCTATATACATGACTACTACTGGTCAAAGTCGCCCATGTTCTGAGCTCCTCGGCATCTGAGCATGAATACAAACTCGTCAGATAGACAGCCTTCCTCTCCCACTAGAGCCTCCATACTCTGCTATCCCTGCCGCTGTCCACTGTGCTGTCAGCACCCCAATCCATTCCCATCTGCCCTTCTGGTAAATCAAGTCAGCCAGAGGCCCCTGTTCCAGGAGGATCAGCTGTTCCTCATCTACAGCAATCCATTGTCAGTATTCCTTTGGATAGAATTGGGGTCTGCTGTTCATGTTTCCAGTAGTATGTTGGGTTACTGTCTGGAAGAGCCTTTATCTATCCTGGCCAACAACTCGACTGAAGGTATCGCCTGTCTGGCTTTGCTGTTTGTCAAGTAACTTTTAGTTATATATATGTATG
>NW_008330298.1:2595967-2598162 GCF_000622305.1 Nannospalax galili
GAAACCCCAAGATTTCCCAGGGAGTGGATTGAGTAGCTGTGTTGTACTGGATGCAAAGGATCAGGGAGAGGAAAGGTAAGCCTTGGAGCCCCAGAAAGTGGCTGTCAGCCCCAGGAAGAGGTTTGCCGGTGTTGAAGGACCAGGGAAGTAGAAGGAGGTGAGGGTGGGGCCAGGTCCGGAAGCAGTGCTCCTGGGGCCCAAGAAAGGCACTCAGTTGGTCTGGATGAGAAGGATCAGGAAGCAGTATTGGTTCCCCAGGTGTCTGGGGCCCCAAGACTAGGAATGTCGCAGGTCCCAAACTGGGAGTAACGAACAGCAGGGGAGATGGAAGGGTGAATGTGGCTTGGCGATTCAAGGCGTGGAGGGCTGCGCTATAGGCTTACCCCAAGAGGCCTGAGGATAGGAGTGCAGGCTAGGAGAGTTAGCCGGTGGTGCAGGTCCCGGGACGCAGAGAGAGTTGAGGGCGGGGCCAGGACCAGAAGTGGTGCTCCTGGGGCCCAAGAAAGGCAGTCAGTTGGTCTGAGTGAGAAGGATCAGGAAGCAGCTATAGACATACCCCAAGAGGCCTGAGGATAGTAGTGCAGGCTAGGAGAGTTAGCCGGTGGTGCAGGTCCCGGGACGCAGAGAGAGTTGAGGGCGGGGCCAGACTAGAAGCGGTGCTCCTGGGGCCCAAGAAGGGCACTCAGTTGGTCTTGGTGAGAGGGATCAGGAAGCAGTATTGGTTCCCCAGGTGTCTGGGGCCCCAAGACTAGGAATGGCGCAGGCCCCAAACTGGGAGTAGCGAACAGCGGAGGAAATGGAAGGGTGAATGTGGCTTGGGGATTCAAGGCACGGAGGGCTGCGCTATAGACTTACCCCAAGAGGCCTGAGGATAGGAGTCTACTCTTCAGACTTTTAAAGCAAGCCAGGCCTCACCCCCAGTAACTTCTTTTTGGACCTATGCAAGGTGGAGCCTTTAAGACCCCACATATCCCCCTTTTTATTTTTATTTTAAGGCTGGACTGACTTTATTTCATGGGTTACCCACCTCATAGGCGGCTCCCTGAGGAGAGATGGCTATCTCCTTCCTCTAATCTTATGCATTTTTGCCTGTCTTAGGTTGTGTCACCTCTGAGCAAGCCTTGCCCGTCATTGGATCATGCACCTGGCCATGTGTCTGTCCTCTCTTAGGAGTACTTGTCATCTTACCCATCTTTGGCTAAAAATGCATCATGATTAAGGGCAGCCACGTGGGTAATGCCAGCCCGTGACAGTCTTAGTCTCTGCCTAACTCGATTAGCCAAGCATGGGCAACTGGAGGGGGTCCTGGGGGAGTCCTTAATCATGAGGAGGTGGGCTGTGGCAGTTCCAAGGGTCCTCTGTCACCGAATTATCTGGTAAAGACACTTAAAGATAAGCATTATCAAGAGAAACAAAGCAAGTCATGGTGTAGGACAAGTTGAAATAGTTCTGAGACAATGTTCCTTTTAGCCAATCATCCAGTTGTAGAGGCTGACTGGCAATGATGCAAAGGAACTGGGTCCTTTACCTCAGATGGACACAAATAAAGGGAGGAATTTTTTCTCATGAACTATTGTCCATGGACCGTCATGCTAGTCAGTCGGATCCTGGCTTACCCACTTAAGATTTTTCGCAGGCACCCATATGGGGTTTGAATCTCCTGTAGGGCAGACACACCCAAAGCCTCGACCCATGGTTAGCAATGGATCTGGTCCTTTCCATTGCCCAGTGATGGGATCTTTCAATCGTACCCGTAGCTCAGGTCTCTGCTCCTGTCGTCCCCAATGCTTCTGAAACCGGGATTCCAACTGATTTTTTGAAAATTAAGAACATTAACAGTGAATAAGGCCATACCCGTTTTGGTGGGGGCTTATTCCCCCTTTTTGTTTTGTAATTGAATATTTAGATTTTGATGGTTGTGTCATATAATGTCTTGACCTTGGGGATTGTAGGGAATTCCTGTATTGTGTTGAATTCCCCAAAGTGAAAACAATCCTTGTAAATTTGTACTCACAAAACACGGTCCATTATCAGTTTTAATTCTTTGGGGCAGTCCCAACGTAGCAAAGCACTGGAGAAAATGAGACTGAGCATGTTTAGACTTCTCTCTTGTATGAGCGGTAGCCCCACAGGCATGTGAGAATGTGTCGATGGACACAAAAATATACTTAAGCTTTCCAAAAGGAGCATAGTGT
>NW_008330298.1:2598359-2605820 GCF_000622305.1 Nannospalax galili
TGCTGACAGGACCTGGGTGGAAGCCACCTTGTCTGCCTCTGCATTGCCTTGGGATAAAAGCCTAGGCAATCCTTGGTGCCCCCTAAGATGCTGTAAGAAGATAGAGGCTTCTCTCTCTCTAAGGAGCGTACGAGTCTGAATCATCAAGGGAGTAATGGGGTTCCCATCCAACCGGATATGAGAACCTAATAGCCCTGGAAGAAGATTGACTACATACAGACTGTCAGAAAACAAATTCATGGGCTCACTTATCTTTGTTAATGCTAAAGCAATGGAAATGAGTTCCTTGAATTGAGCCGATCCATCACAAGTGTGGACATCTTTTTGGTTTCTCATCTGTCCCTGGGTATACTATCACTGCAGCTCCAAATCTGCCCCTGTTAGTGAAAACATTATAGGCTTTTACTAACGGCTCCTTGAGAAAGAGCCGGGGGGCATACCAACAGAGGGCACGAAAGGAGGTCACCCATTTATGAGAGCCATAATGACAGTCCAAATTTCCCAGGAACCCTTCCAAGGCTATGTCCACTCAGTTATTATTTCTGCAGAGCCATTCAAAATCCCTAAGCCAATAAGGGATAAGAATTTTAAGAGGGTCTATGCCATAATGTCTCAGAGCTACAACACGCCCTTTCTCAATTAGGTCAGCCAATTGATCCATGGGTGTATAAACCCATGGTATGCCTCCTAGAGAGGCATGCACCCATTGAAGGGATTTCTCATCCTGTGTAAGGATTGATGTCATCAGGGTCACCAGGGAGTACCCATAACTCAAGATCTTTACTAGGTGTGTACTGGGCAAGTTGGGCTCAGTCTAGGGCATCCTGGACCTCATGTAAGATGTCCAGATGTTGAGGAGCCAGGTGAATTAGTTCTGAAGGCTGTTTCCTTACTAGCAACTGAAACAGTGGTCTTAAAGTCTCAGTGGGAATAGGCATCCAGGCTCGTAGCCAATTAATTTCTCCTAATAATTTTTGTAGCTCTGTCAGGGTTACAGTGGGCTTGACAGCCAGTTGTGGTTTTAAAGGACTTACTCCTTCCAAAGAGAGTATGGTTCCCAGAATTTTAAAGGGAGTAATAGCCTGTATTTTATCAGCAAATACATGGAGTCCGCCTGTCTGTAGACATTTCTGAGTAACCTTATATAACTCTTTTAATTGTTGGGGGCTTGGAGCTCCCAAGATTATATCATCCATACAAATGTACACAGTGGCATGTGGCAGCAAGAGAGCAGGCCACAAAAGGGTCTTCACATAGCTTTGGCAGAATGCTGGGCTATTGGCCATACCTTGGGGTAAAACAGTTCATTCATACCTCTCATCAGGCATTTTAAAGTTGGTGGAAGGTACAGAGAAAGCAAATTTTTCACAATCCTGGGGTTGTAGAGGGATATAGAAAAAACAATCTTTAATGTCTATAAGAAATAAATCTGAGGAAATAGCAGGGATGCAAGGCAGCCCCCTTAAGGGCGTACCCACTAGGGTCATTCTAGCATTGACTTTACGCAAATCTTGCAACATTCTCCATTTGCCAGAGGCTTTCTTAATAACAAAGACAGGTGTGTTCCATGGACTTAGAGAAGGCTGGATGTGGCCCAACCATAATTGTTCCTGCACAATTTCCTTTAAAGCCTGTAGCTTTGTCTCAGGTAACAGACACTGTCCCATCCATACCAGTGCCCCAGGGGACCCCCCAGATAGCCAGAACCTGAGGTGCAGTGGCCCTTAGAATTGGGGGTGAACCCGATGCTCTTTCTTTGGGTCCCCCCTGTAATTGATATGGTGAGACAACTCTTGAGTTGCTGACTCAGGAAGCCTATCAGACTGTTCAAGATCCAAAAGGTCATCATAAAAGGCCTTGCTATCAGTGGTTATGCAGGCCTGTGTGTTCCCCCAAAATATCTTGTCCTATAAGGCTGTCGGATAGCCCTGCTGCCACAGGGGTCGCAACGCCCCTTTAGCTCCATCTGCATCCTGCCAGGCGAGCCATTCTTGAGTCTCCTCTGATGGGGTGTATCCTCCCACACCTAGGATTTGGGGCCCAGAAACTAGGTGCCATTGTGATGGGACCTCCTCCTTTCTAAGAATGGTTCTATCAGCCCCCATGTCCACTAGGCAGCGAAACCTCCTGCTACCTATTTCAAGATCCATCTTGGGTACTAAGGGCTCCCTCGGCCCGGGGTTTTGGTGAGTGCTGCTGCCCATAGGGCTGTAGCACTCGGGGGCGGGGTGGTTCCCTGGCCACCCCTGTAACTGAAGGGGCGGGGCCCCTCCCCGAGCCACCTTCCCCAAACCTGGCCTTTTCAGCTCTCCTGGAGAGGGTCACGGCACACAGCCAAAGGTCTCTTTCTTTTTTTTAATGCACCCAACGGCCATGGCCATCAGTCGCCAGCCGGGGGACGGTACCTGACCAGCTTTCCTGCAGCCCCTGACTCGCGCAGGTCACCGGCCAGGGGGCGTCCCACGTGCACACGTTAGTTCAAGGCGGGTGGGGTGGGCGGCTTTCACCGCCAACCCGCACGCTCTGCTCTGCCCTGCCCTTCTGCCCGGGAGGCTCTGAAGCTGGCCAGGGCATGCCGGAGGTGCAGCTTGTTACTTTGGCTGCTTTGGGGTTCACTTCTGTTGCATTGCTGTCTTCTTCCTCAAACCCTTCCCATGATGCCCATGTATCCCCAGTAAAAACATTAGCTCCAAGTAGTCAGGGAGCCAAATGAATCGCCTCTGCCCAAACCTTTTGAGCTACGGGATCTGACAAATCCAATCCCCTGCTTTTAAGCATATCTCTCAGCACTTTAAGCGCTGGGTCTTCAAACTTAAACATTGCGTTACCCATTTTTAGGGTCTTGCTTACCCTGGTCTTCGATTGGCCCCAATCCGTTTCACTTCTTTCTTACTTCTTTTCTTCTTTTCACCTTCCTTCAAGCCCCACATTGGGTGCCAGATGCCAGGGGTTCGAACCTGCGACCCCCGGCGAGGTGAGGATTGGGGATGATTAAGCACGCGATTTGCCAGCCCCCATTAACCAGGGACACTCAGATGCAATGGGGAGTCTTAGTCAGGCAGAGACTCATTTATTGCAAGTCTCACAAACCTTATAAAGGCACCTGGAACTCCCCCCTCCCCCCTGAGGGTGTATCTTAAGGATGGTTATGTGCTGATCATGCACTCCTCAGCAGTGCAGAAGTATTCTTTAGACTTTTAAAGCAAGCCAGGCCGCGTCCCCAGTAACTTCCTTTTGGACCTATGCAAGGTGGGACCTTTAGGTCCCCACAAACCAGGACAATGAAAATAAACCAGGGAGGTAAAGGAAAAGAAAGAATCCAAAAGAGAAGAACAGTAAAACAGGCATTAATAAGGGAGATATGGACAAAAATTGGGTTATTTTAAGGAGAGGAGTGAGGGAGGATTATACAAGGAAACTTGGGGGTAAAGGGAAAGAAGGAACTGAAGAGAGGTGGGACCATAGGAGAAGGGAATTATTAAGGGAGAAATGGGAATAATATGGGACACTTTAAATGGGGAAGCCATGGTGGAAGGGTTAGACAATGTAAGAGATAAATAATTCCTAGCTAGTTTTAAAAAACCAGAGGGAACTATATTAATCAACCTACTGACAAATTATACATACAACTAGCTCAAGGAATGTAATATATGTCTAGGCAATGTTTATCTGAGAACCTTTGGTCTTTGCCCAAGCTTTATCTACATGGCACATGGTAATTAAAAGTATCAGAATGGTGGAGCTAAACTTCTTGGAAGGTTAACAGCCATACTTTGAGGCCTACACTAATTTGATCAGAGGGAAACTAAGGACAGTTTTTGCTCCTTGCCATCCTAGGTTGACTAAGGTCCAGGGGACTATGAGCATCTCTCAAAATGTCCTGTAACTGTGGTGAGTCACCTGTCTTCTTGATCAAGGAGGACATGGAGACCCCATCAAATGGACTTGAACCAGTGTCCAGTCTACAAAGAGGAAGTTCAACACAGAGGAAACATTTCCTCCATGCTTCCAAGTGAAGCCAGCCACGGTCGAGCAGGACCTTTGACTTATCTCCAAATAGATGGAACTGGTTAAAGAAGGAGCCAGGGGCTCCTCCCAAGCCCATGTGACCCCTGAGGAACAGATCCTCAAACAACCTTCAGAGTAAAAATAAATTGGCTTATCTGGGCCAACTGTATGGTCTTAAATACCCAAAAGGAAAGTATAACCAAAGATTAAAGGGATCAGTATAATTCTTTAAGAGCCCATGTGTATAGATAAAGACTACATAACAAGAGACGATGCCAGACAGGAGATACCTTCCTTTGAGTTTCTGGCCACAGTGGCCCAAGAGACTCCCAGACAGTAACCCAACATAGAACTAGGAAAATGAACAGCAGACCCCAATCTTATCTAAAGGAATATTGCCAACTGATTTCTGCTAGATGAGGAAGAGCTGATCTTCATAAAACAAGGAACTCTAGATAGGCTGACTAGATTCAATGGATGGACAAGCACAGGGGAATAGCTAGGGGTGCTGACAACACAGTGAACAGTAACAGGGATTACAGAGTATATGGGCTCCAGTGTGTGGGAAGGGGGAGGCTATGGGAGGGTGCCATTTCAGAAGTGTTCTGTATGAAATACGAAAAAATCAACAAATTTAAAAAATGAGTTATATTTGAGGAAGAAGCATAAAAATTTGCTTCATATTAATTAGTAGAGGTGAAAAACATTACCGCTGAAATCTACCTGATGACTTTATATCCATGCTCAAGTGCTAAGGATCTCAGAAAGTAACCAGTTGTGACTAGTAATAATCAGATACATAGAGATTAGAGATGGATGTGCAAACATCTAAGTGTTAGCAGCATTAAAAATGAGTCTTTGGTCAATTTATATACAAGTATGTGCATCTATTCCATAAGTGCATATAATTTAGACCTAAAGATCTCTGTAATGATATGAAAACCAGAAATAGGAGGAAAATGATACCACAGGGGAGTAATTCAGCCTGGATAGTAAGTGGTCCCATTACCACACAAGCTGTGGATGTGGCTGTGGCATTTCTAGGCTTGGAGGTAAACTGACAATAACTGGTGCTGGACAGAGGAGCCTTATTTTCTTATTACGGCATCTTGCTATTTTTGTAACTTGATTGGGTTGAACACAAAGTACAGTAGTAACTGATCTCCCCTTCTTCCTGGATGAGTGAGCAGATGATGAAATATTGATGTCAGCATCCTTGAGCATATCCACATGAACAATATTTAAATTCTGCTTCTGTCTGAAATGATGCTGTGATTCGATTGTGGTCAGAAGCATTGAAGTTCAGCATCTCACTCCTTCCTTGAAGCTCTCCCCATTCAAACAGAACAGATTGGGTAAAGTGCTAATGAGATTGAGTCTTTCTTGCCTCCACTTGGTCATCTTTGTATACATCCAATGGTTATGGAGTTTTGTTTTAGGGTAATTCTTTTCCTGGTGTCTCACCCCACTCTGTTTTTTTTTTTTTTTTAAATAACAGTTTTTAGCTGATGTTCATGAAGAGAGTGAATACTTAGAACTGTGTCACTAATGAAAGGAAATACTAAGAGTGCATTTCTTTACAGAGCTGTGTCACACCATACTTTGGGCCCTCTGCTAGAAAAGTAGAATCAAGTTTCAAATAATGCCTTTTAAATTGTAGCCTCTAGTATTATGGATGTAGGACCATACTGTATCATGCCTCTCTGAATGTAAAATATCTTGTATTTTACATTGCTTTATGATGCGTAGTAGTGACCGTGCTTTATCAGAGCTGTTTTTAATGATGTTACTCAGAATGTTTTCTTCCCAGATGATGATTGAAAAGCTAAAAAAAAATGGTACCAGGTACCACAACAGTAAAGAAAAAAAAAAGTTTTTTCTGTATGAAACAGTACATTTTAAAATGAAATGGAGATCTTTTTAAAGGGTAAAATCTCATTCAATTTTATATCTTACAGGGTTTATACCGAGTTCAATACGGTGTAACTCTATTAATTCAACTGCGAACCTAAAAATTTATAGCCAATTTTGAAAGAGAGGCATCTTTGCTCTGGAAATTGTTATTGAATATGTTAATGCTGTAATGAATTGCTTCTTCTAATCATGTGGTTATTAAATAAATAATTAAAATTTTTTAAAGTAAAAACATTTTTTAAATGTTATGTATGAAATACACAAAAATTCTAGGGCTGGAGAGATAGCTCAGTGTTTAAGAGCACTGACTGCTCTCTCAGAGAACCTAGGTTCGATTCCCAGCACCCACATGGAGGCTAACAACAGTCTGTAACTCCAGTACCAGGGAATCTGACACCCTCTTCTGACCTCCACAGTCATTCCACAACACAGTGCATTACATTCATACACATATAATAAATATAATTTCTATTTAAAAAAAGAAATAGACAAAAGTTAAATTAAAAACATAGGAAAAAATCTCTACTATGGCTCACACAGATTTCATAGTTGCAGCCCAAAAGAGGGGGCAAATTAAGTATACCTCCAGATGGAAAAATAACCAAAAGCTTAATATGACAAAGTTCATCATGATTTCAGCCAATGGGCTCCAGCTTTACCCACTCATAAAGAGAAAGAAATTTATTAGTTTTCCCTCATATGTAACTGACCTCATTTTAGTGATTCATAGCTACCACAGTCAAGATGTAAACTGTAGGGATAGAAAAAAAGAGTAATAGACATTCTCATAGCCAAAGGTTATGAGCTTTTATTTTAATAGTAATTAGGAAACAGATTAAATAAACTAATAAGATTAAATTATAATTACAATTAAGAAAGAAATATCCATAATCCAAAATAAAATGTCCTATACTCATGAGACAACTTTAACAAAATTATGAAAATATTGAAATCTTTTAGCTGTAACATATATACTGTACATTGGACCTAAAAGTCTCAGAGATATTTTACATAATTAACAATTAATTAGTATGAGATTTAGTTTGGTAATACTAGCTAAATATAGATAGAAATAAATTCAATCTAAATTTTAAAAAATAAAATAAGCTGGCAGATTTTCCTTAATCATTACACCTCAAAATAGAGCATGACTATGCTCAATACAACTAATCAGATGCCATTTAAAATAAATAGATATGAAAACAGTATTTTATTGCCCAATACTAGGTCTTGTTCATCATAAAATATGGTACTCGCTGTAAAGTTAAACAGCTAATAAAATTTGAAGCATGGATTATGATTTTTATGTTCATATTAATGCATATTATTAGTTGATTCAATGACACAACTCAAGAATTTGGAAAACAGGTACAAAACAAGCCCAAATCTAGTAGATGGCAAGAAATAATGAATCAGAAAGTCACGAAAAGAAACAAAGAAAACAATACAAAGAATCAATGGATCTAAGAACTTATTCTTTGAAAAGATAAATAAGATCAACAGAACCCTAGCCTGAGCTCTAATTTCTTTAATCAGAAT
>NW_008330298.1:2605902-2609732 GCF_000622305.1 Nannospalax galili
TATCCAGCAATCTCTCCACAAATTTCTTATTAGTTTCAGGTTATTTTTGGCAGTTCTGTTGGATTGTCTGTATATTGCAGACAATTGTTATCTGTGAACAAAGTTTCATTTCTTGCTTTCCTATATGTCTATCATTCATTTCTTTTTCACGTTTTGTTGCAGTAGATAGGCCTTCCACAATGATGTTGGAAAGGAATACTAAGAGGAGCATTCTTGCTTTGTTCTTCACCTTAGCAGGACAAATTTATATGAGAAATTCCATAAAACTGATAGGAAACAGATACATTATGATTCAGTATTCAGAGATGTGTATTCCTTTGAATTTTGGAATACACACATATATATGAAGAATTCTGATTAAAGAAATTAAAGCTCAGGCTAGGGTTCTGTTGATCTTATTTATCTTTTCAAAGAATAAGTTCTTAGATCCATTGATTCTTTGTATTGTTTTCTTTGTTTCTTTTCGTGACTTTCTGGTTCATTATTTCTTGCCATCTACTAGATTTGGGCTTGTTTTGTTCCTGTTTTCCAAATTCTTGAGTTGTGTCATTGAATCATTTATTGGCTTTTGATTTTTTAATATAGGCACTTAGAGCTATTTTTCCTTAGGACTGCTTTTAATGTGTCCCATAGATTTTGTTGTGTTGTGTTTTCATTTTCATTTAATTCCAGGACTCTTTATCTCTTTCTAGGTCTCGTCTTTAACCCATTCATTATTCCATAATGTGTTGTTTTATCTCCATGAGTCCCTTTCATTACTGGAGATTCTTTTGCTACTGATTTTAAACTTTATTACATTGGAGTCAGTTAACATACATGGAGTTATTTCCATTTTTCTGTATTTTTTGAGGTTTATTTTGTGTTCCAGTATGTGGACTATAATACAGAAACTTCCACGGGCTGCTGAAAAAAATAAATATTCTTCTGTGTTTGGACAAAATATTTAGGTCCATTTGATATGTGATGTCATTTATTCTCTGTTTCTCTGTTTACCTTTTGTCCAGATGACCTGTCTATTGGGGAAAGGATGGTATTCAAATCACCTACTATTACTAAATTGGGGTTAATCATTGACTTGAAGTCCAAAAGTTGCTTTTTATGAAACAGGGTATGCCAGAATTTGGTGCTTATGTGTTAAGTATTACAATGTCTTCTTGGTTAATTGTACCATTGATCAGAATGAAGTGCAATCACCAACCATAACTATATGTGAATCCTGAAACCTATGATGATGACTGATCTGGTAAAATATGCCCACTGGTGCAATAGTAGCATTAATGTTATAGAAGTAACCAAGATGGAGTCCATACCTAGTACTGTTATCTGGGTTAAGAAACTGTAGCTCGATACGTCTCAGACTGTAGGGGAGACCCTACTACCTACTACTATTATTCTGCTAAATGGGCATAATATTAAACTGATTCCTAGACACTTATGCAGTTCTTGTGCATCCTCTCAGACACATTAAAAGCAGTCCTGCTTGTCATGGTGGCGCACACCTTTAATCCCAGCACTCGGGAGTCAGAGGCAGGCAGATCTCCGCGTGTTCAAGGTGAGTCTGGTCTACATAGTGAGTTCCAGGCCAGCTAGGGCTACAAAGAGACCCTGTCTCAAAAAGACCCCCCTCCAATAAGCAATCCTGAGAGGAAAAAAGAGGAAAAATCATGCTTTCCAGACACAACAGTGTAATTAAACATATGAACACATAGCACTTGTGAAAGCATGCACAAGACCTGCACAATGGGGCTGGAGAGATGGCTCAGCAGTAAGAACACTGACTGTTCTTGCAGAAGACCCACATTTGAAACATGGCAGCTAACTGTCTGTAACTCCAGTTCCAGGGGATCCGACAGTCTCTTCTGTCCTCCAGAGCATTTCACAACATGGGTGCACTTACCTACAAGCAGGCAATACATACATACACATAAAATAAAAATAATAAAATATTTTTTAAAAGAGACCTGCACAAGTCCAAGTCAAACACTCAGTATGGATAAGGGAGGTGAACAAAAAACCCCAGCTCAGATGGGCATGGTAGTGCGTGACTTTAATCCTAGTACTTGGAAGGCAGAGGCGGGAGGACCTCTGTTTGATTGAGGCCAGCCTGGTCTACATTGTGAGTTTCAGGCCAGCTGAGGTTACAGGGAGACTCTGTCTCCAAAAAAGAAAAAGTTCCAGCTGTAACTATGGAACTATGGCAATTGATAGCTTCTAGGAGAGGGAGACACTTTTCTTTAAGGGTTTAATGCTAGGTAAGTTGCCAGGCTCCAGGGGATGGACCCACATACAAGAGCATTTGGGGAACACAAATTAGACTCAATGGGCCTTAAAAAAAAAAGAGTACATGAAGAGAGTCAGGTTAGGGAGGTGGGAAGGTATCTGAGAAGAGATGGGGGGGTCTGAATAGGTTCAAATTGTATGAAATTCTCAAAGAATCAAAAATATTATTAAAAGTACAATATACAGCTTCTAAACTAGCAGAGGAAATGAAGGAAATATGGAAGGTCATATCGATCATTTCCCTGGTTTCTTTCTCAGTATATCTGTTGCTGGTATATAGGAAGGCTACTGATTTTTTGTTGTTGTTGTTGTTAATTTTGTATACTGCTACTTTGCTGAATGTGTTTATGAGCTCTGGAAATTTTCTAATGGAGTCTTTATGGTCCTTTATACATAGAATTGTATTTGCAAATAAGGATACTTTGACTTCTTCCTTTCCAATTTGTAGCCCCTTTATCTCCTTCACTTGTCTTACTGCCCTAGCTAAAACTTCAAGTACTATATTGAACAGGAATGGAGAAACTGGGCATCCTTGTCTTATTCTTGATTTTAGTAGAATTGCTTTCAGTTTTTGTCAACATGATGTTAGCTGTAGGTTTGTTGTATAATGCCTTTATTGTGTGTGTGTGTGTGTGTGTGTGTGTGTGTGTGTGTGTGTGTATTCCTAGATTCTCCACGGCTTTTATCATAAAGGAAATTTGGATTTTGTCAAAGGTCTTTTCTGTATCTAATGAAATAATTATGTGGTTTCTGTACTTAAGGCTATTTATATGGTAGATTACACTTATTGATTTATGTACATTGAGTCATCCCTACATCTCTGGAATGAAACCAACATGATGATGGTGAATGATCTTTTTGGTGTTCACCTGAATTCAGTTTGCAAGTATTTTATTAAGAATATTTCTGTCTATGTTTATCAGAGAGATTAGCCTATAATCTTTTTTGTTGGATATTTGTCTGCTTTTGATATCAGAGTAATAGTGATTTTGTAGAAAGGATTTAGAAGTGCTCCTTTTTCTATTTTACAAGATACTTTGAGGAGTATTGGTGTTTGGTTGTTTTTTTCTTTTTTTAATGGTAGAATTCTGCACTGAACCCATCTGGTCCCGGGTTCTTTTTAGTTGTGAGATGTTTAATTACTACTTCTATCTTGTTGGTTATAAGGGGTCTGTTTAAGTTATTTACTTCATCTTGATTTAACCTTGGTAGGCTGCATATATCTAGAAATTCATCCATTTCTTTTAGAGTTCCAAGTTTGGTGGGATATGGGGCGTGCGCACTCTCTGGGCGCACTCCCAGAATGGCACGGCGGATCTGCAGGCTCCCCCGCCATGCATCTGGAGGAAAGCTGGTCTGGTCCCGCGGGCTTTTCCCGGCAGCTCGGGTCCCATGTCTCTGGAAGCTTCTCTGCTGCAGGAGCGTTGTCCTGCCGAAATCCTGTCCCTATTCCACCCGTGTACTTTTCCTCAGGATGCGAGGTCCACTAGCCACTGAACCCCATGGGAAGAGTACGAGGACAGCGAAAGCTAGGAATGTCCGCAAGTCGG
>NW_008330298.1:2610219-2632265 GCF_000622305.1 Nannospalax galili
AGCAGTGGGATATAGATTTTTAAATATGTCCTCATGATTTTCTCAATTTCCTCAAGGTTTGTTGTAAGGTTTCCCTTTTCACCTCTGCTTTTCATAATTTGGGCTCTCTCTCTCTCTCTCTCTCTCTCTCTCTCTCTCTCAGTTAATTTGCTAAAGGTTTATCAATCTTGTTAATCTTTTCAAAGAACCAATTCTTGGTTACATTTATTCATTGTATTTTTTTTTCCTTCAGGTACATCGTTAACTGAGATATCTCCAATTGTTCTTCTTAGGACAGTCTTCATGATGCCCCACAGATTTTGGTATGCTGTGTTTTCATTTTCATTTCATTCTAGGAATTTTTAAATTTTTTTTTCATTTCTCCCTTTTCGAAATTTTCATTTAATGATGTGTTGTTTAGTTTCTCTAAGTTTGTACACATAATTGAAACAATAAAAACAAATCTTTGGAAAACTGAGTTGAACTTCTATTTCAATATATTTTATATGAATAATTAATATGTATATGGATAAGCATGCAGAAAATGGCTAGAAAATACATACTTACTATTGGTGATTGCCCCTGGAGCATAGGATAACAACTTACTTCCTTATCTGTTATATACAGATATTTATTTTGTTTTGTTTTACAATGGTCGGGCATTTGTGTAGTAAGCAGTAAAAATAATAAAGCTTTGAAAGTGAGGACAATAAAAAAGAATGCAAGGGAATCTATAGGTTTAAATAGTAAAATTAGGAAAAATAAAATAGCCATGTTAAAACAAGAGAAACATGACATACTTGAAAATGCCATTTTTAAGCAAGTTCACACAAAATTTAGTGTCACAATTCATTATATCAAAATGCTGGAAGTAGCTATTAACAACTAATGCAAAGTGTAGATGTGGAGATATTTTCTTATATTCTTGCTAAATGTTTACATTATTTCAATGGGCAAAAATTAAAGAATGAGATGCTATGATTTCATTTTGATTAAAGTAGTGCTTGTGCTATCCTACAGCAGCTGTTCTTGAAGATTAGGTCATCTTAGCCTGTAATTAGATAATACTGGCTTTGTTGATTTGAAGTAGAAGTTTAATCCAGGGAGTTTACAGTGACAACGAACTGTTATATTGCTGGCATGGTAACAGGAAAAAAAGAAAACAACATATCAACAGCTCAGAACAGTCCTCTTGCCGGTGTCTCATGCCAGAAACAGAAATCATTTACTTTACATTGCAATGCAGATATATTTACATTTAAAAGAACTATTGTATAGTCACAAACATAAATACCATAACATAGATCATGAATGTACAATAACATACATGTTGTATATGGAGAACTAATTTCAAAACAAATCTTAGTTCCAAGATGTAACCTTTGTTCTAAGTGAACTCATTTTTAGCATAAATATATTATATATAGCAGATATAGGACAATTATATTCTTTCAGCACTATGTGGCAATATCATTGTGAACATGTTTTACAAGACGTACTCATGATGGGCTCATTACTTTTAAAAAGGAATGGAGAATTACCATAGCCATAATTCAAACTTCTACTGCTGTGATAGAAGTGAATCATACACTAGCTGTTAGTACAGATGACCAAGAATATGGGAGGGAAGAATATTTGCATCATACTTTGCAATCTCAAATATGTATGTATGTGTGTGTGTTCCCAATAGTAATAGTGCATTTCTAATCAATTTTGTAAAATCTGAATGGTCAACACTGAGTAATGGCACACACTTGTGATCCTAGCACCGAGGAAGCAGAGGCAGGAGAATCACAAGTTCTGGACCAGCCTGGGCTATAAAGCAAGATCCTATCTCAAAAGAATAAACAAACAAAAAAATCAAATGAAACAAAAAAGAGTGGTGGTCAAAGTCTGGAAGATTATTTTAGATCATTATTTGTTAAAAACCAATATAAAAATTATCCAAAATGGACTCCTCTAAAAGACAAAATTGGGTCCACTATGGACTACAAAACAACTTCTTGATTTATCTGCAAGAATAGTAGTCTCTCCCAACATGCCATTAACCCTCTGTAGGAACTGCCATCACATTTTAAAATGCTGTGAAATTTGGCAGGATTTATTAAAATTTTAAGTGTTTGTAAATTTTGACATAGCTTTTCAACTTCCAGGACATTATTCTATAGAATCCCACAGTAGCAAAAATATGTATGTATAAGGATATTTGTTGCAACACAGTTCAATTAATTTTTTTCAATAACTAAAAATTAATAGCAATTAAAATATTCATCAATAGGGAAATATTTAAGTAAATCATGGTATGTGCACATAATAAAATGTAACACATACATATATGTACAAGATTCATAGGCACCAATATGGAAAATATGTATGATATATTAAATGAAATAAGTATATTATATAATGCTGTATTGAATATGATCCCATTTGCACTATTGGCATCTCTATGAAAGGAGTAAAAATTAGAGGAATTAGCTATTAAATGTTAACAATGGAGGCTGAAAAGTAACTTTTGAGGTTATGTATTTTAAAATCTTTTGTAATTTACACCTATTAACTTTGTAATCAAAAGAAGTAATTTAAAGATTACACTTGCTAGGTTGATGATGCTGAGATTTTCTACACAGATACATGCACTCACACACACACACACACACACACACACACATATACACACACTAATTTGAACATTTTGACTGAGATAGGTCACATTGATCAGACAAAAATTTAAAAACAGACTTGATTTTTCTTTAGAATAATGTTATGCACAACTGTGACACTAAACTCCATGTTGAAGTCCTTACCCCCCAGTACTAGGTAATATTACTCCATCTTGAGATAGGGACTTTAAAGAAATCATTAAAGGGACTAGAGAGATGGCTCAGTAGTTAATGGCACTGGCTGTGCTTGCAGAGGACCTGAGTTCAATTTTCAGCCCCCACATAGCAGCTAACAACCATCTGTAACTCCAGATCCAGGGAAATTTGATGCCCTCTTCTGACCTTGGTGGGCATTGCATGACACAGGTGCACTTACATTGCTTGCAATACACTCATACACATTAAATTAAAATAAAAAATACTTGTTTTCAAATGAGGTCATTATGGAAAAATGGGACCATTGGGATGGTGCTTAATCCAATTTGACTGTTGTTCTTACAAAAAGAGGAACAGATTAGGACAGAGATACACAGTCAGAGGAACAATCAAGTGAGGACATGGCCAGAAGACATCTGGAAGCCAAAAATAGAGGCTTCACAAAAAGTCAAAATCTCTGACAACTTAGACTTCTAGCCTCCAAAACAATGAGAAAATAAATTTTTATTGTTCTGCATTTGGTTATGTCAACCCTAGCAAAGTAATATTGGTGGTCAACTGATAGGAGACATTGTAAAATCACTATAGAGCTACACTTGAAAATTTGTTTGTAAATGCAAAAATAAAGGAAAAAAAACAAAATTAAAATTTTTAAAGTAAATAAAAATTGCATTATAACAGCCTCAAAACATTTTTTTTTGGTCTTTTTTGAGACAGGGTCTCCCTGTAGCCCCAGCTGTCCTGGAACTCACTATGTAGACCAGGCTGGCCTTGAACTCACAGAGATCCACCTGTCTCTGCCTCCTGAGTGCTGGGATTAAAGGCGTGCGCCACCATGCGTGGCTTCAAAACATTTTTATAACTGAAAAATGCCAAGCATCAATATATATAATGAGTTCATTTATATAAAACTTCCAAAACAGGCAAATTTATAGATACAAAAATAGATCAATGGTTTCCCATGCCTGAGGGCATTGGAGGAAGATTAGGAATAGCCAGGAATGGGTACAGAGTTTCTTCTGGGTTGGGGGAAAGAGTACAGAGCATGTTCTAATCGGTTGTGGTGATGGTTGTCTTCCTCCCTGGAATGAGAAAATTAAAATGTGTGTGTTATATATATAATTTTATAATTATATATAATTTTATCTGTTATCTTTTTCTAAACTCCATCTCCATCTCCATCTCCATCTCCATCTCCATCTCCATCTCCATCTCCAGGCACCACACCACAGACCACACCACCACACACGTGGAGGTCAGAAGACAACTTGGGGGAATCCTTCCATCATGTGGGTCCCTGGAATTGAACTCTAGATTGAAGTGTATTCACCTACTAAGCAATCTCTCCTGCCGAACTGTCTATTTTAAATGAGTAAATCATATGGCATCTGAAGTATACTTCAATAAAGCAGTTTTTTAATATTTTATTTATTATTTTATTTTATGTGTATGAGTGTATTGCCTGCATGTAGCTAAGTGCACCCGTGTCGTGCAATGCCGCGGGAGGACAGAAGAGGCTGTTGGATCCCCTGGAACTGGAGTTACGGACAGTTGTTAGCTGCCATGTGGTGCTGGGATTTGAACCTGGGTCTTCTGCAAGAACAACCAGTGTTCTTAACCACTGAGCCATCTCTCCAGCCTCCAATAAAGAAGTTTTTAAAACTCATTTTCTGAGCTGGAGATGGCTCAGCACTTACCAGCAAGTACTGTTCTTGTGGAGGACCCGAATTCCATTCCCAGCAGGGTGCACTTACACATATGCAGGCAAAGCACTCATAAAATAAAAATAATCAGGGCTGCAGAGATGGCTCAGGGGTTAAGAGCACTGACTGCTCTTGCAAAGGACCTGGGTTCGATTCCCAGAACCCACATGACAGTTAACAACTGTCCAAAACTCCAGTTCCAGTGACTTCAACGCCCTCTTCTGACTTCTGTGAACATTGAGGACCAAATTTGCTGGTTTGTTAAAACGAATGCATGCATGCAGGAATACATAAACATCATCTAGAGTTATGAGACTCCTTTGGGTAAAGGTCAATAAAATATTTTAAAATAAAAATATCAGTAAGCAAGTGGTTTTATTAATGAATACCAAGTTTACTTTAACGTTAGGAAATGTAACATTAATGTTCTAAATGTTGGGCGGTAGAGGAAGAATTATTATAAATTCAAGGCCAGCCTGGGATACATAGTGAGTTGAAAGTCAGTCTGAGCTATATAGCAAGCACTTGTCTTAAATAAAATATTTTAAAATAAAAATATCAGTAAGCAAGTGGTTTTATTAATGAATACCAAGTTTACTTTAACGTTAGGAAATGTAACATTAATGTTCTAAATGTTGGGCGGTAGAGGAAGAATTATTATAAATTCAAGGCCAGCCTGGGATACATAGTGAGTTGAAAGTCAGTCTGAGCTATATAGCAAGCACTTGTCTTAAAAAACCAAGGGCTAAAAGTACCTCAGTGGTCGAGAGCTTGCCTAGCATGTACAAAGCTCTGGGTTCAGTCCTCAGCATCAAACACAAAAAGGTTCAAAATACCTTTTGATTTCTGGTTTAAATCATAATCTGAATATAATATATCATACTTTTATGGTTATAATATTTAAGAGTTTGATATTGGTGCACAGTAGTCAGACAGATATAGATGAGACAGAATACAGTTCAGAAATATAGTCAAATAAGTAAATAACTTTGCTGTTGGAATACCAACCACATTTCACATCAGTGAGGGCAAAGGTTATATTCAGCAAATGTTATAGTGACAACTGGGAGACTTAGATGGATATATGCCACATTCCTTGTATCAAAATAAATTCCAGACGGTATTGAAGAATTTTTAAGATACAAAAATATAATTAGAAAAGATAGATGTGTTTATCACCTTGGAATAAAGAAGGTTCATTTAAATGTTATATGAAATAACAAGAAATTTTGATATAGTGGACAAGATTAAAATTAAAATCTTCTGCAGGGAATAAACTCCTTTGCTCACAATAGTTTTAGATGTGTCAAAGATTTAAACATAGTTAAATCATTAAAAATGGAATTTAAAAAAAAAGTGGGAAGGGCCTTTCCAAACAGGACACAGAATTCAGATCCCATAAATAAAAAATTGATATCTTTGAGTACATAAAAACTTTAAAGATTTCAGTAGTAAAACATTATAACCAAAGTTAAAAGAAAGATGGGCTAGTATTGGCAATTCATACCACACACACAGCACTTCCTCAATATAGGTCAAGCTGTGGCCTGAGAATTCACAGGGAAAAGAGCAAATTTGCAGCCAGGTGTAGTGGTGCACGCTTTTAATTCCAGCACTTGTGAGACAGAGGCAGGTGGATCTCTATGAGATCAAGGCCAGCCTGTTCTACATAGCAAGTTCCAGGCCAGTTGGGTTACAGGGAGATCCTGTCTCAACAAGACCAATAAAAGAGCAAATTCCTTTTAGAATGTGAAAATTACTAACGCTAATTCATAATGAAAGAAAAATACAATTACAATAAGATATCACTTGAACCTTGGGGAGATATGGGAGGTAGTGGAGGGGAGGGAGTGGGCATCGATTTGATCAAAACATCTTATATGCATGCATGAAATTTTAAATAACTTTTTTTAAGTTAAAAATAATAATAAATATTTTTTAAATTGAAAAAAGAAGATATCACTTTAGCCTATCAAATCATCAAAGATCCAAAAGTTTGATAACACTATTTTTATGAAGGTATGGGAAAAGCTGATGCTTTCTCACATTTCTGATGGAAGTTTAAATTGGCACAGCCATCATGGAGATCAATCTATAAAAAAATACACAATTATATTTCAAAAACTTTACTGTCATACTCTCACATTTGCAAATGACACATGCACAGAGGTATATATTACAGTATTAGTTGCAATAACAACAGCTGGTAAAAATAAGTAATTATATTTTTACAAAATTAATCCCATCAAACCATGAGCATGGGAGGTCTTTCTATCTTCTGGTGTCTTCTTCAATTTCTTTCGTCAATGTCTTATTAAAGTTTATATTATACAAGTCTTTCACTTCCTTGGTTAGATTGATTCCAAGACATTTTGTATTTTTTGAGGCTATCATTAATGGGCTCTTTTTCCTGATTTATTTCTTTGTATGGTCTAAATATGATCAAAATATATTGTATGAAATTTATAAAAATTCAGTTAAAAAGAATATATCTGCTTCTTTATGCCTTATTTTCATATTTACTCTAAGTTGATATTGGAAAATGTTATATATTTAAAGATACTAATATTAATAAAACAAACCCATAAAATAATCAATTTAAATAAATATTTTTTAAAAGAACCTGCCAGGCATGCTGTCACACCCCAGGTGCTTGGAAGCACCTGGGAAATGGTGGCAGGAGGATGAAGAGTTCAAGATAATTCTTAGCCATATAGTGAGTTCAATGCCAGCATGGGCTATATGAGACCATGTCTCAAGACAAACAAAAACAAAAACAAATTGAGTGACCATTAAAGAGGAAAATGTTTAAATAAATAAAAGAACTCCATGCTTATACATGTAATCTCCAGAAGTTACTTGGAAAAAGAAATGGCAACAGTGGTTATTTTTTTATTTACTAATTTTATTTTATGTGTATGAATACATTGTCCACATGTATGTAAGTGTACCTGTGCCATGCAATGCCCACGGAGGTCAGAAGAGGGAGTCATATTCCCCTGAACTGGAGTTATAGACAGTGGTTAGCCATCATGTGGGTGCTGGGAATCGAACCTGGGTTCTCTGTAAGAGCAGCCAGTGCTCTTAATCGCTGAGCCACCTCTCCAGCCCCAACAGTGGTTATTTTTAAGGAAGGAGTCTGAGAGACTGGGATCCATGATCAGAAAGGGATTTTTATCTCATTATACACATTTTGGGCACCGTTTAAGGTTTTCACTTTCTTTTTTGAATTGCTGCTTTATTTACTTAATAAACATCAGATTTAGTGTGTGCCAAGTACTAACAGCTTCCCAATATTTACTCAGATAAAATTTTTTCACAGATGGTAAAATCAAGGTATACTGGACCATCATTATTATTTGACCTTTGTAGAACCCTTCTCCTATTAAGAATATTAAAACTTATATTTTACAACTGCTTCAATAAATAAAGACAAATACACCAGCTTTGTGTCACACACCGTTAATCCCAGCACTAGGGAAGCAGAGGCAGGCTAATCACTGTGAGGCCAGCCTAGTCTACATAGTGAGTTCCACACAGGCCCGGACTAGGGAGATGTCTCAAAAAGATAAATACAATCCAGGCTGGATTCATTATCATATGCTCATTATTTTAATACATGTTTTTTTTTATTTTAAAAGAGATTAAAATTAAGACACTTTCAAGTCAAGTATGATGACACATGTTTATAATCTCAGCTGCACAGGAGGCTGAGGGCAGGAGGATAATGAGCTTGAGGCCAGCTTGGGCACATAGCAAGACATTGTCTCAAATAAATACAAAGAATAAAAATAAAACAATTTCATAGGCTTTTTTCCTGACACGGATTCTTGCTATATATCCCAGGATGACCTGGGACCCATAGCAGTCTTCCAGTGTCTGCTTCCTGCACCACCACACAAGGCCTCAGGGACTCTTAAATTTTGTTGTTGGTTCCTTAAAGTCTACAATAGGTCCTAAGTACTTTGTCTACTGTGCCTAATGGTTAAATAGCTCAAGATCACACAACCAGTCAAGTAGTAACGCTGGAATTTCAATGGAAATAATATGGTTCTAGAATCTATTGTTTTAACCTCTATACTAGACAAAACAGGTTATAAAAAGAAAATAGTACACGTTACTTTTTAGAAACGTTAATATCTGTACATATACTTAAGATATACCAGGGGCTGGAGAGATGGTTCAGCTTGTTAAGATCACTTGCTGTTCTTTCAGAGGACCCAGATTCAATTTCCAGCACCCACATGACAGCTAACAACTGTCTGTAACTCCAGTTCCAAGGGATCCAATGCCCTCTACTGGCCTCCACAGACTTTGCACAACACTGGTGCGCTTACATACATGCAGGCAATACACTCATACACATAAAATAAAAATAAAAAATAATTCTTTTAAAAAAGATATACCTACATTATCTCTGGAAGAATTCAAAGACAGAAACATTTTCTGGAGCTGAGTGTTATGTTACATGCCTGTGATTGTAGCACTCAGGAGTCAGAGGCAGGAGGAGCACCATGACTCCAAGGCCACCTTTGTCTACATAGTGAGCTCCAGGCCAGCCAGAGCTATATAGCAAGACATACACTGTGTCAAAGCAGAACCAAAAAAAATTATCTGGAGAAGAAGACTGGAAAGAAAGGCTCCAGGTCCTGCAGTATTCATTCTATTAATACTTTGTGCCTTTGCAGTGTTGGACTTTTGCTTTTACCATTAGTATATATTTGTAAAAGAGGCAAGTGGGGTATAAACTAGACTAATCAACTTGCCCAAAGGTACATATGTAATGAAGAAACCAGCACAAACCACACAGGTACAAAAGACCTATCCAGCCAATCAACAGTTCATCCTCATTTCTGAATATAGAGTTTATCATGTATCCCTGTTAAGTTTCATCATATATCCAATGGAGGACCAGTCATCCAGGCTCTTTTTAATTTATGATTCTGGATCCAATGCTTACATCTTTATGGCTCCCTTAAATCTGGCAACCATGCTTTCTGTATTTCCATCCAAGTTATTAATGAGAATGTTTAACACATGACAGGGCAAGACTAGTGATTCCTTAGGGATCACATCAATTCATTTCTTTGGCTAATGAGCTACCAATCCAATCAATTGACCCATCTATCATTTCATACTCATTCTTCTATTTCCCCTTGCCTACAGGATATCCAGAAATCCAAATATTTTATTGAAAATTTATCCACAGCATTCCTTCCCCTGCAAGGCCTCTTTCACTAAAGGTATTTGAAATTAATAAAGAACCACTTCCTTTACTACAATTTTGCAGGCTTCTAAATTTTGCAACTTGATCAACTGTCCAGAACTTTGCTTCTGGAAGACTATACTTTCTCCAAAAATCTTTTACAACACATTTGTACAAGACATTTTAAACACAAAGACATACAACTGTTTCCCCCTTTGGAATCAAGCCACTGCCACCCAAAATAACCCAGACAACTGAACACAGCAGCTGGCAAAAGGACAGAGGTTTCTAACCATGGGGGAAGGGAGCTAAATGCATGCTACAGGGAATTACCAATGAAACACCCTGTAACAACCCATTGCTCTATTTCTAGCCTCAAGACACAAGCTATAGTAAAAATGTTGAGAAAAAAACATATTTTCTGGTTATGCTTTCAATCACACACTGTAACATTGAATGATTACATAGGTAACACTAACACACTCACTACATTTCTCAAATTTGAAGTAGACTCTACTGAAGAAGAAATTTCTTTTTACTTGTCCTACTAATTGGAGTTGCAGTGCCTCGCAAAGAATTTTTTGCTTATGTATTTACAAATTACATATGTATGTGTGTGTCAGAATTTTCAATGACATACTTTAGAGGAAAACATGATTAATATTAAAATAATAAATAACATATTTTACTCAAAATGTCCTAGAAAAGAATGACTAAGCACAAAAAATGTAGTAGAATGTAGTGATTCTGGCAATACAAGGACTTAGCTAATATTACCTCACATATTATTCCACTCTGAAAGCTTAGTTTTGCTCCATTTCTAACATTTTAGCATTTAGATTTACCACATGTCTACTTTTCAGACCTCTTCAACAGATAATCCACATGTTCTCTTAAAGGATCTGTAACAGAAGATAGTATGTAGAGCACACCTGTTGAAATACACAGATGGCTGGCAGTTGCCTAATTTCCAAAAATGATTGAGGCATTAAATTATTGTTCATCATTCCTAATCTAATGCTTTAAATGTTGATGTTGCTCTTGTTAGGGCATATTACTGTATCAAAATAATATTTTAGCTGGTGTGGTGGTGCATGCCTTCAGTCCCAGCACTCTGGAGGCAGAGGCAGGCAGATCTCTATGACTTCAAGGCGAGCCTGGTCTACGTAGTGAGTTCTAGGCCAGCCAGGGCTACAGGGAAACCCTGTCAAAAAAAAAAAAAAAAAAAAAAAAAAATAATAATTTTTTGTGATTGACAAAATACTGATCATGGTATATATTAACAGCATGCTCTGATTCCTCATTCCAGGACAGATTAATAATAAACTTTTATTGAGCACACACTATATAGTGGATACCCAGAAGTATTTTAGATGTAATATCATATTTAATGCTATTAACAACCCTATGAAATAGAGATTATACACATTTTTTGACACAGGGTCTCCCTGTCGCCACACCTTTCCTGGAACTCACTATGTAGACCTGGCCAGCCTGGATCTCATAGAGATCCTACTGCCTCTGCCTCCTGAGTGCTGGAATTAAAGGCCTGCAGCAACACACCTAACACTGACATTTCTTTTAATGATTGATGAGAATAAATATAACAGAAGCAACTTTATTAAAAATTGGGTTGGCTGTTTCTGTGTTATCCACTAAATTATTTGATCACAGAATTTCTCTAAATCACTGACAAATGACAGACATTTAAGTATTTATGTTGGGCTCTGCAAAAATAGTTTTTCCCTCTCCTCTCCTCTCACCTCTCCTCCCCTCCTCTCCTCTCCCCTCCTCCCTCCCTCCGACCCTCTCTCATTTTTAAATTTTGAGAAAGGGTGTTGCCATATAGTCTTGGACTTGAGATTCTTCTGCCTCAGTCTCATGAGTGCTAAGATTACAAGTATATATCACCACACTAGATTCTATAAATATCCTCTATGCCTATAAATGTTTAATAATTAGTTTAACATTTAACTCTTCCATGGGGCTGGAGAGATGACTCAGTGATTAAGAGCACTGACTGCTCTTACAGAGGACCCAGGTTCGATTCCCAGTACCCACATGGTGGCTATGAACCATCCTTTACTCCAGTTCCAGGGGAATCCAAAGCCCTCTTCTGACCTCTGCGGCATTGCATGACACAGGTGCACTCATATACATGCAGGCAACACACTCGTACACATAAAATAAAAATAATAAAATATTTTAAAAAAGAATACAACTAAGTTATAAGATTATCACTTAAAAATAAAATAAAATTTAACTCTTCCAATGTAGTAACTTTGATATCTTTATAAAAGTGACTGGGAAAGGTGGCTTTTCTGACATTCTGGTACATTTTAAAATCAAAGCTGTAACTATTTCCTTGAAGCTGGACTGGGGGATATGTCAAGAAAGGGCAGGAGGTATACTTAGTCAGAGTGCACCAGGCTAAGGTTCTTAAAGTTCAATTCTTTTTTTCATATCTTATTACATTTTTTTCACAGTTTAAAACAATCCTCATTCCACACGTAATTCAGCAAAACACATTTCCCACTAAATATGCTAATACACATAATGCTCGAATTTCAGATTATTGTTTTATAGTTTGGAAAGCCTTATTAGAAAATAAAGGTTCTAGGAGGCTGGAGAGATGGCTAAGCAGTTAGGAGCATTAGTTGCTCTTGCAGGGGACCCGGGTTCTAGTCCCAGTATCCATATGCCAATCATCCTTAATCCAGTTCCAAGGGATCCAACGCCCACTTCTGACTTCAGGCACTGCACAATACCACTGTATTTACACAGATACAGGCAATACACTCATACTCTCATGAAGTAAAAATAATATATAAAATAGTTTTTAATAAAAGAAAATAGAGGAGCTGGAGAGATGACTCAGCAGTTAAGAGCACTGGCTGTCTTACAGCGGACCCAGGTTCAGATCCCAGTACCCACATGGCGGCTAGCAATTGTCTGTAACACCAGTTCCAGGGGATCCAATGCCCTCTTCTGTCCTCGGGTGCAGTTACATACACACAGGCAATACACACATACACATAAAATAATGAAAAATAAAATATTTTTTTAAAAAGAAAATATTCTACCACACCAATCCTGATTCCTTTCTGAGTGATTTACTAATAAATATCAAAAAACCTGAATAGTAACTGTTCCTCTTTATTATACAAAATCCCTCTCCTTTTCTTTCATTTCCCCCAGCTTTCCAAGTGATCTGTCTTCTACATATGGTCTTCTCAAAGTCCCTCTTAAATAACAAGAAATTAACTATAAAACCTGACCTACATCCTTGCCTAAACACTATGCAAATTATTTACATTTTTTTACTCTCACTCCAAAAGAAATAAATCTAGTTTCCCCATCTCAAATCTGTTACTGCTTTTATGCCGGTTCCCTTGATTTAGGAGTGGCAACAATTGTTATTATTTCTAGTGTTAGTCATGGTCTTCCAGAGAATAGCAAGGCTATAATTCATGCTTTACTGCAATTGGTAAATCAGGCAAGTGTGAAACAGCAAAAGCCCATAATTTAAATCTTCTCTGGGTTCTTAATCTAAGACTCTGACATTTGAATTAGAATCAGTAATATATGGTGAAAATTAAACCATGAAGCAAGCCTACATAAATTACTATAAAATCTAGCTCTATCACCTACAAACTCATGAATTAAGAATCAACACTGAAATTCTTCCAATTTGTTTTAATACACCTTAATCCTGTAGCATGTAACATGTTAAATAGTTTTATATTTGGTTTTCATTGATATTGGCTATGAACATAGATTTGGTTCCTTGATCTAAAATGAAAGCCGATAATTCTGAGATGGCAAGCTATTCCTCTAAATGCATATTTTCCCAGTTAATGAAATTTCAGAAACACTTAGGCCATCTTTACTCCATTTACTCTAAACAGAGGGAATTATGTTCTATTTTCTCAGAATTGCAAATTAGGTCTGTTTTTTTTTCCCCGCTTCTTTTTTTTTTCCCCTTTTGATAGCTATTTTCTATGAATCATGCAAAAACGGAAATTATATGACTGAAATATTACCCCATATGAATAAAGCCCTACCAGACACACACACACACACACACACACACACACTCACACAATTGAAATATTGCTAATAAACAACAGAAAATCTCACCTTATATTACGTGAAGCAAAGAGAGGTGTTCCTTCATTACATATCCCACTTTGCACCTAAACGACGGCTCCACTGGAGTGGAAGTGAAGCTTTCTCTCTTTGTCCTATGCCCTCAGGACTTTTCTTCAGGACTCTCTTCTTTTACTTTATTCACCCCCATATTAACTATCATTAGCTAATATCTCTTCCACCTAGTCCCAGTTGCATCTTAGCTAAGTATTGGCTGACAAATGGAGACAAGAAGAAAAAAAAAAAAGGACCCTACTAAAGAGAAAGAAAGCCCTGTTTCCTACTGTTCTTCTCTTTCAGATTCTTTCTTTTCCTTTACCTCCCTGATTCCTTTTCATTATCCTGGTTTCTGTAGTTATGTCTGGATACATAATCACTTATCAAGATTTGGTGCTAGGATCCACATATGAAGGAAAACATATGTCTTTGTTTGTTTGTTTTCTGAGTCTGTGTTATTTCACTTAATATAATAGTTTCTAGTTCCATCCATTTACCTGCAAATTTCATGACTTCATCTTTCTTTACTGCTGAGTAAAATTCCATGGTATAAATGAACCACATTTACGTTATCCACTCATCAGTTGAGGAACACTTAGGTTGCTTCCATCTCTTAGCTATTGTGAAAAGAGTAGCAACGAACATGGCTGTGCAAGTATCTCTGTGGTAGGATGGGTCCTTTTGGTATATGCCAAGGAGTGGTATAGCTGGATCATATGGTAGATTTATTTTCTCCATACCTATCTCCACAGTGGTTGCACCAGTTTGCAATCTCACCAACAATGAATGGGGGTTTTACTGTTTATGAGATAGGGTCTCTCTATGTAGCCCCATGCTGGCCTGGAACTTACAGATCTGCCTGTCTTTGCCTTCCCAGTGCTGGGATTAAAGGCATGGGCCACCACACCCAGCCCATTTCCCTAATTACTAGTGATGTTGAACATCTTTTAAGATGCTTCTTAGCCATCTTTATTTCTTCTTTTGAGAACTCTCTGTTCAGCTCCTTAGCCCATCTTTTAATTGGGTTACTTCCTTTCTTGATTCTTTGGTTTTTGAGTTTGTAGGAAACAGCGTATTTTAAAATGAAATGGAGATCTTTTTTAAAAGGTTAAAAACTCATTCAATTTTAATGTCTTACAGGGTCTATACTGAGTCCAATATTATATAACTGTATTAATTCAACTGTGAACCTAAAAATTTACAGCCACTCTTGAAAGAGATGTATCCTTGCTCTGGAAATTGTTATTGCATATGTTAAAGGGCTAATGAAATGCTTCTTCTAATCATGTGGTTATTAAGTTTAAAAAAGAGAGAAAGAAAGGAACTAACATTCCTTTTTTTTGTTTGTTTTTTGTTTTCAATGGTGGAGATATAAACCAGAGTCTTGTACAGATTAGTCAAGCAATCTACCAGTGAGCTATAGGGTCAGCGTCTACTGTTTTGTGTGTGCTGGACATTGAGACAAGCGTTTTACACATACACTCTCGCTTAATTCTATAATGCCTGTGCAACATTGAGCTATTATGTCCCCATTGGACAGAAAAGGAAACAGAAGACAGAAGACCTTAAGAAATGTATCCAACATTTCACAGCTAGCAAATGCTGGGAAGGGAATAAAAAAGTATAAAACCTAAAAAGTAGATACACCTTTTCATATATTATTATTATTGAATTGAATTTTTGTGTATTTCATATACAATCAGGCCAGCCTGGATCTCATAGAGACCCTACTGTCTCTGCCTCCTGAGTGCTGGGCTTAAAGGCCTGCAGTACCACTTATCCCAATAATCAGCTTTATTCCCCCTTCCCCACTGGCACCCTCCCATATCCCCCATTGGATTTCATGCATTCTGTCATTTATGTTAAGGCCAATCAAGTCAAGTTAGCATCCCCAGATGTCCCTCAGTGCAAGTTCATCCACTTGGGTCTAGTCAGCCTATCTAGAGTCACTCCCTTAAAGAAGATCAGCTCTTCCTCGCCCAGTAGTAATCAGTTTCTTAATAGTTCTTCAGCTAAGATTGGGGCCTGTGGCCCATTTCCACAGTTCTATACTGGGCTTTTATCTGCTTGCGTTTGCATGGGTCTTGTGTATGTTGTCACCATTGCTGTTAGCTCATATGAGCAAGTTCCAGGAGCCTGTAAAACTGTATTTCTATATGGTCATACACCTCTTACCCTGGCTCTTACAGTCTTTCCATTCCCTCTTCCACAATATTCCTTAAGCCCTGGGTGGGTGAAGTTTAATATAGAAGTACTGTCCAAAGACCCACACTGTGCAGACTCTTATTATCCTCTACACTTTGGCCATTTGTGGCCCTTTGTTTCCATTGCCCTCTATTGCACGAGGGAGCTTCATTGATGAGAGTTGAGAGCTGCATTAGTATTCCCTTTACCCCTTATTCCACTATGTTCCATGAACCTTAGGTGGAGGTTCCATTGTAGATGTATCACTTAGGGTTGGGCATTTCATAGACACTTAATCTCTGTGTATGACCAGTTGTAAAAGAAGCTTCTTTGACTGGGCGTGGTGGCACACATCTTTAATCCCCACATTTGGGAGGCAGAGGCAGGTGGATCTCTGTGAGTTCATGGCCAGCATGGTCTACCATAGCTAGACCCACACCAGCTGCACCTAGAGGGAGACCCTGTCTCAAAAAAGACAAAAAAAAAAAAAAACACCAACAACAACAAAAAAGAAGTTTCTTTGACGAATGGTTGTATTAATTATTTTTCTGTTGCTGTCATAGAAACACCATGACCAAGGGAACTTATAAAAGGAAGAGTTTATTTAGCTTACAGTTCCAAAGGGGCAAGAGTTCATCGTGGTGGGGAGGCATGGTGACAGAGGTGGCTGGAGTAGGAGAAGCTAAGCTCTCACATCTTCAAGCAGGCACAGGAATCAGAGAGTGATTGGAAATCTGGCAAGGCTTAAGAGCTCTCTAAACCTGCCCCCAGTGACATGCATCCTCCAGCATGGCTAGACCTTCTAAGACCTCCCAAAAGAGTCCTATCACTAGGGACAAAAATGTCTGAATACTTGGAACCTATGGGGGACATTCTCATTCAAACCACTACAGTGGTGATTGGCATACTTGTCCGTAAATGTAAGGATCCATATTTCGCTCATAGATAAATGTCTAGCTGGTGTCCCCAAATACCCTTTGGTATGGGTCCATCCACTGGAGCCTGGTTAACCTTTCTAGCATCACATCCTTAATGAAAACCAACTCTCCCTCTACCTAGCAGCTATTTGTTACCAATAGTTCCTCAACTAAGGTTGGAACTTCTTAGTTATGTCCCCACTTCAGTGCTAGGATTTTGTCTGGCTTGAGTTTACATGGGCTATCTGCATGTTGTTATCATTACTGAGCTCATATGAACAACTGGCCAGCTGTCTGAAAAACTGTTTCCTTGTGGTCATCTACCACGTCTGGCTCTTAAGTCTCTCTTCCCACTCTTCCACAATGATCCCTGAGCCTTGGGTACCAGAGGTTTGATATAGGTGTCCTATTCAAGGATAAGCATTCTGAAGCCTCTTAGTGTCTGCAAGGTGGGCAGTTGTGGTTCTCCATGTTTATCACCATCTGCTCCATAAGGGAAGCTTCTCTAGTAAGAGTTGAGAGATGCATTAATCTATGGGTATAACAATACATCATTAAGAATCAGTTAAGAGCTGAAGAGATAGCCCAGTGGTTAAGAAAACTGGATGCTCTTGCAGAGGGCCTGGGTTCAATTCTTAGCACCTACATGACGTGTAAGAACTGTCTATAACTCCAGTTCCAGGGGAATCTGATAGTGTCTTCTGACCTCTTCAGGCATTGCATGACACAGTTGCACTTACATGTATTCAGGCAATATAATTATACACATAAAATATAAAAATAATAAATATATATATATATATATATTTTAAGGGCTGGAGAGATGGCTCCACAGTTAAAAACACTACCTATTCTTGCAGAAGACCCAGATTCAATTCCCAGCACCCACATGGGGTCTAACAACAGTCCGCAACTGTAGTTCCAGGGGATCAAATGCCTTCTTCTGTCCTCTGTGGGCACTACACAACATGGTTGCACTTACATACATGCAGACAATACACACATACACATAAAATAAAAATAAATAAAATTGTAGAAAGAATCAGTTTAATACTATGTCTATTTAGCAGAATAATAGTAATAAGCTCTCCCTTATGGCCTGTGACCTGTCTAGTCACAGGTTCCTTAGACCTGATATGAATGTCAGGAGTGGGCTCCATCTTGTGAGGTAGACCTGAAATCCTATCAGAAACTAGTTGGTTTCTCCTATAACATTCATGCCATTAATGCACTAGTAGGTGTGTATTACTAGGACATTTGTTGTTGTAACTCACAGGATTCACATCTGGGCAATGTTGATGATTACTGTTCTCTTTAAGTAGCATGCATAGCACCTTCCAGCACTGTGAACTCTAGCAAGTAGAGATGAATTCTTGAAGTCAGTACCAGCTTGATTTTTTCCTTTTGTTTTTTCCTACAGCCCACATATATAGTGTCCTCAGCAATAGGGTATTATTGTCAAGTTCTCATAGGTAACCAGGGGGAAGGGCAATGGCCAGTATTGTTTGAGAGTCTATAGGATCCTTGGTCAACAGCTTCAGAAGGAGTTCATTCCTGGCACTGGACCTTTTCTTTGCTAGCATATGGTGTCTAGTAAAGGCAATGTCCCCCTGGTATAGGGTAACACCTTTTAATCTCTTTATACTGCATATGTATATATTTTAAGAAAATTATGTAATGGTAGGTTTCCATATGATTTTTTTCCTAAAGACCTTTAGTGCTAGTTATCATTCCCCATAATTCATCCTCTTCATTGCCTTCCCATTCCCTACCCTGTTTAGCCCTTCCTACTCCATTATTCCCCTCCCCACCCCCATATATCACTGCATTCTATCTCTCCTCCCAGAAAGCTATCCCCTATGGCTACTTACTAGTTTCCTGACCTCTATGGATTTTCCAATTGAAACATGTATATCTAAGGACTCAAAGATAGCATCCACTTAAGAGAAAGAACTTGTACATTTGTCTTTCTGAGTCTGGGTTACCCCATTCAGGATGATTGTTTCCAGTTCCATCCATTTACCTGAAAATTTCATAATTTCTTTTTTCTTAACAGCCAAATAATTTCCATTGTGTAATACACCACACTTTCATTATCCATTCACCACTTCATCCATTCACTGGCTGCTCTTGCAGAGGACCTGGGTTCAATTCCAAGTGCCTACATGACAACTAACAACCATCCTTAACTCCAGTTACAGGGGAATATGATGCCCTCTTCTGACCTCCATTTCCTGGATATTGTGAGTAAAGCAGAAAAAGGTCTTGTTTATTATTTTTAATTATATGTATGTGTGCCTACATGATTTTATGTACATGCAGGTGCCTTCAATGGCCATAGGAAGTCAAATCCCTTGGACCTGCTGTTACAGGTGGCTGTGAGCCACCTATGTGGGTATTGGGAACTGAACCCAGATCCTCTGCAAGACCAGTAAATGCTCTTAACTTCTGAGCCATCTCTTCAACCTTATTTTTACTATTTTTATTACTCAATCAGAAAGAAAAGGAAATTTCCAGAAATCAAAATATGAGAAAAGATAAAAGCAAGACAATAGTATGCTTATGTTTCAATAGCCCTGAGTGCTTTGGTACTTGCCTGTAACCAATATTCAAAGACATATCATCAAATAATTTTTTAGAATTATGAAAGTTATAAATTCTAAAATTCAGAATACTAAACTCTAAACAGACTTTTAAAAATAAAATTCAATATTTAAACAACGTGCTATCAAATATAAAAGGAAATTGTCTTAAAATATCCAGACAGAAAATATACTAAAAATGAAAAAAAAAAACTGGTAGCAGGCATCTCAACAGCAACAACAAAGTGAAAATAATGAAAATGATATCTTCAGAATGAGAAAAAATTTGACAACATGGCAGTGTAAAATTAGCAAAACTATCAAGAGCAAGAGCACAGCAATTGTTAGGTAGCTATAGAAGCACTAGAAGGCTTGGAGACCATTAAGGATGAACTACTCCCTCATAATCAGCTTTGGACACCACTCCCCCCACCCTGCTCCTGTTTCTATGGTAACAGTAGAAAGGGTAGCATCACAACTGGTGCTCTGTAAGATTTAATAGTATATGAAAATGTGGAAGTATGGGGTTTTTTGAGGCCATTAAGGGAAAGCTATTTCCCCCTGATCAAAAGAACAGAATCTGAGTTTTACTTCTGAACTTGAGTATAGACATGGCATTCTAAGCTGCCCCAAATATTACATGCTATTGTTTCCTCCTTTAAGAGTTATTCCAACTGTGCCTGACAATCATCTGGCCAGGAGACCACTCTCAGGAAAGCTGATTCTCCTGAAGACATACTAAGGATGTGGGAGGAATAGTTATCCCTTTAAAGAGATTATATATATCTGTCTCTATATCTATATCTATATCTATATATCTATATCTATATCATCTATATCTATATATATCCCAGAAGCCTCTCCCCTGATGCAGTTGCTTATCGAGTTTCCACCAAGCAGTACTGCTAAGCCTACCTGCTATTCTGAGTTCTAACTCAAAGAGCAAAACTTCTGAATACTGGCCAGAATCCTAAGCATGCCTGCCCTGACATTCTGAACATTCTCACTCTTTCTTTGAAGACACCCTGCTCCACCATGCAGCTGCTTGTTGACCTCCATTGCTGAACCTGCCTGCTTTCTTGGACCCTAAATCAAAAGTTAGAGCTGTCTGTCTTCCTCTTCTCCACCTCCTTTATCCCTGCAGCTGTCAAGATTTTTTTGGCTTCCCTGACTTGTTAGTTTTCTCATAAACTCCAAGAAAATGGTCCCTGAGCTTTTTCTCAGTCCATTTTCAAATTCTTTTATCAATAAGACTAAGAACCTACAGAAGGGTACCATGATTCCATGCTAACATGATGACATTTTCAAGCAATGATAATTAACTTGCACTAACAGACATTCACTAAAAGAAATTATAATGACTATGAATAAGAAAGAAGATTAAGGACTGGAGATATGGCTCAGTGGTTAAGAGCACTCGTTGCTCTTCTAGAGAACCCAAGTTCAGTTCCCAAGACCCATGCCACGTGGCTCACAGCTGTCTATAACTTCAGCTCCAGAGCATCTGAAGCCATCTTCTGGCCTCCATGAGCACCTGCAAACACACAGACATACACATGTATACATAAATGGAAACAAAATATTTTTTTAATGAAGAACAATGAATTCAGAAAGACAGATTTAAGAAGGAATGCCTTGTAAAGAAATTAGAAAATAAGTGGCTAAAGCCAACATTGCCTATTAGAAACAATAATTTGTAATTTTTTGATAAGGAGGACATGAGATGAGATAGCCCCCTGCAGACTATGAGTATCTCTCAAAATGTCCTGTTATTGTGGTGGGTCACCTGTCCTCTTGACCAAGGAGTCTGAGGAGACCCCACCAGATGGATTTGAACCACTGTCCAGTCTACAAAGAGGAGGGTCAACACAGAGGAATCATTTCCTCCATGCTTCCAAGCAAAGCCAACCATGGTGGAGCAGGACCTTTGACTTATCTTCACATAGGCAGAACTGGTAAAAGAAAGGAGTCAGGGGCTCCTCCCAAGCCCATGTGAACCCTGAGGAACAGATCCTCAAATGACCTTAAGAGTAAAAATAAATTGGTTTATCTGAGCCAACTGTATGGCCTTAAACTCCCAAAAGGAAAGTACAACCAAAGATTAAAGGGACCAATATTTCTTAAGAGTCCATATGCATAGCTAAAGGCTGCATAACAAGCAACAATGTCATATAGGAGATACCTTCTTTTAAGTTGTTGGCCACAGGGTGTCCAAAGGGACTCCCAGATATTAACCCAGCATAGAACTGGGAAAATGAACAGCAGGCCCGAATCTTATCTAAAGGAATATTGACAACTCATTACTGCTAGATGAGGAACAGCTGACCCTCCTAAAACAAAGACCTCTAGACAGGCTGACTAGATTCACCAGAAGGGCAAGTAGTGGGGAATGGCTGGGGGTGCCGACAACACAGCAGACAGTAGCAGGGATATCAGAGTATAAAGGCTCTAGTGGAGGATGGGAGGCTATGGGAGGGTGCCATCTGGGAAGTGGGTGTATAGTTGAATAA